>NW_027442567.1:0-100268 GCF_048569485.1 Anomaloglossus baeobatrachus
ATCCCGAGATAATCGTCTCCATGCTCCAAATCCATTTTAAAGCCATTTTTAGGCATTTCGCGCAAACATGAAATGAACACATTTTTCTCCAAAACTATAACAGATGCAAGCTTGTCCTGTTTGGTGGAGATGATATTTAATAAAATAAGTAGAAATCCACTAAAAGTTTTGTTTGGTTATCTTGCAATCCCGAGATAATCGTCTCCATGCTCCAAATCCATTTTAAAGCCATTTTTAAGGCATTTCGCGCATACATGAAATGAACACATTTTTCTCCAAAACTATAACAGATGCAAGCTTGTCCTGTTTGGTGGAGATGATATTTAATAAAATAAGTAGAAATCCACTTAAAGTTTTGTTTGGTTATCTTGCAATCCCGAGATAATCGTCTCCATGCTCCAAATCCATTTTAAAGCCATTTTTAAGGCATTTCGCGCATACATGAAATGAACACATTTTTCTCCAAAACTATAACAGATGCAAGCTTGTCCTGTTTGGTGGAGATGATATTTAATAAAATAAGTAGAAATCCACTAAAAGTTTTGTTTGGTTATATTGCAATCCCGAGATAATCGTCTCCATGCTCCAAATCCATTTTAAAGCCATTTTTAAGGCATTTCGCGCATACATGAAATGAACACATTTTTCTCCAAAACTATAACAGATGCAAGCTTGTCCTGTTTGGTGGAGATGATATTTAATAAAATAAGTAGAAATCCACTAAAAGTTTTGTTTGGTTATCTTGCAATCCCGAGATAATCGTCTCCATGCTCCAAATCCATTTTAAAGCCATTTTTAAGGCATTTCGCGCATACATGAAATGAACACATTTTTCTCCAAAACTATAACAGATGCAAGCTTGTCCTGTTTGGTGGAGATGATATTTAATAAAATAAGTAGAAATCCACTAAAAGTTTTGTTTGGTTATCTTGCAATCCCGAGATAATCGTCTCCATGCTCCAAATCCATTTTAAAGCCATTTTTAAGGCATTTCGCGCATACATGAAATGAACACATTTTTCTCCAAAACTATAACAGATGCAAGCTTGTCCTGTTTGGTGGAGATGATATTTAATAAAATAAGTAGAAATCCACTAAAAGTTTTGTTTGGTTATCTTGCAATCCCGAGATAATCGTCTCCATGCTCCAAATCCATTTTAAAGCCATTTTTAAGGCATTTCGCGCATACATGAAATGAACACATTTTTCTCCAAAACTATAACAGATGCAAGCTTGTCCTGTTTGGTGGAGATGATATTTAATAAAATAAGTAGAAATCCACTAAAAGTTTTGTTTGGTTATCTTGCAATCCCGAGATAATCGTCTCCATGCTCCAAATCCATTTTAAAGCCATTTTTAAGGCATTTCGCGCATACATGAAATGAACACATTTTTCTCCAAAACTATAACAGATGCAAGCTTGTCCTGTTTGGTGGAGATGATATTTAATAAAATAAGTAGAAATCCACTAAAAGTTTTGTTTGGTTATATTGCAATCCCGAGATAATCGTCTCCATGCTCCAAATCCATTTTAAAGCCATTTTTAAGGCATTTCGCGCATACATGAAATGAACACATTTTTCTCCAAAACTATAACAGATGCAAGCTTGTCCTGTTTGGTGGAGATGATATTTAATAAAATAAGTAGAAATCCACTAAAAGTTTTGTTTGGTTATCTTGCAATCCCGAGATAATCGTCTCCATGCTCCAAATCCATTTTAAAGCCATTTTTAAGGCATTTCGCGCATACATGAAATGAACACATTTTTCTCCAAAACTATAACAGATGCAAGCTTGTCCTGTTTGGTGGAGATGATATTTAATAAAATAAGTAGAAATCCACTAAAAGTTTTGTTTGGTTATCTTGCAATCCCGAGATAATCGTCTCCATGCTCCAAATCCATTTTAAAGCCATTTTTAAGGCATTTCGCGCATACATGAAATGAACACATTTTTCTCCAAAACTATAACAGATGCAAGCTTGTCCTGTTTGGTGGAGATGATATTTAATAAAATAAGTAGAAATCCACTAAAAGTTTTGTTTGGTTATCTTGCAATCCCGAGATAATCGTCTCCATGCTCCAAATCCATTTTAAAGCCATTTTTAAGGCATTTCGCGCATACATGAAATGAACACATTTTTCTCCAAAACTATAACAGATGCAAGCTTGTCCTGTTTGGTGGAGATGATATTTAATAAAATAAGTAGAAATCCACTAAAAGTTTTGTTTGGTTATCTTGCAATCCCGAGATAATCGTCTCCATGCTCCAAATCCATTTTAAAGCCATTTTTAAGGCATTTCGCGCATACATGAAATGAACACATTTTTCTCCAAAACTATAACAGATGCAAGCTTGTCCTGTTTGGTGGAGATGATATTTAATAAAATAAGTAGAAATCCACTAAAAGTTTTGTTTGGTTATCTTGCAATCCCGAGATAATCGTCTCCATGCTCCAAATCCATTTAAAAGCCATTTTTAAGGCATTTCGCGCATACATGAAATGAACACATTTTTCTCCAAAACTATAACAGATGCAAGCTTGTCCTGTTTGGTGGAGATGATATTTAATAAAATAAGTAGAAATCCACTAAAAGTTTTGTTTGGTTATCTTGCAATCCCGAGATAATCGTCTCCATGCTCCAAATCCATTTTAAAGCCATTTTTAAGGCATTTCGCGCATACATGAAATGAACACATTTTTCTCCAAAACTATAACAGATGCAAGCTTGTCCTGTTTGGTGGAGATGATATTTAATAAAATAAGTAGAAATCCACTAAAAGTTTTGTTTGGTTATCTTACAATCCCGAGATAATCGTCTCCATGCTCCAAATCCATTTTAAAGCCATTTTTAAGGCATTTCGCGCATACATGAAATGAACACATTTTTCTCCAAAACTATAACAGATGCAAGCTTGTCCTGTTTGGTGGAGATGATATTTAATAAAATAAGTAGAAATCCACTAAAAGTTTTGTTTGGTTATCTTGCAATCCCGAGATAATCGTCTCCATGCTCCAAATCCATTTTAAAGCCATTTTTAAGGCATTTCGCGCATACATGAAATGAACACATTTTTCTCCAAAACTATAACAGATGCAAGCTTGTCCTGTTTGGTGGAGATGATATTTAATAAAATAAGTAGAAATCCACTAAAAGTTTTGTTTGGTTATATTGCAATCCCGAGATAATCGTCTCCATGCTCCAAATCCATTTTAAAGCCATTTTTAAGGCATTTCGCGCATACATGAAATGAACACATTTTTCTCCAAAACTATAACAGATGCAAGCTTGTCCTGTTTGGTGGAGATGATATTTAATAAAATAAGTAGAAATCCACTAAAAGTTTTGTTTGGTTATCTTGCAATCCCGAGATAATCGTCTCCATGCTCCAAATCCATTTTAAAGCCATTTTTAAGGCATTTCGCGCATACATGAAATGAACACATTTTTCTCCAAAACTATAACAGATGCAAGCTTGTCCTGTTTGGTGGAGATGATATTTAATAAAATAAGTAGAAATCCACTAAAAGTTTTGTTTGGTTATCTTGCAATCCCGAGATAATCGTCTCCATGCTCCAAATCCATTTTAAAGCCATTTTTAAGGCATTTCGCGCATACATGAAATGAACACATTTTTCTCCAAAACTATAACAGATGCAAGCTTGTCCTGTTTGGTGGAGATGATATTTAATAAAATAAGTAGAAATCCACTAAAAGTTTTGTTTGGTTATCTTGCAATCCCGAGATAATCGTCTCCATGCTCCAAATCCATTTTAAAGCCATTTTTAAGGCATTTCGCGCATACATGAAATGAACACATTTTTCTCCAAAACTATAACAGATGCAAGCTTGTCCTGTTTGGTGGAGATGATATTTAATAAAATAAGTAGAAATCCACTAAAAGTTTTGTTTGGTTATCTTGCAATCCCGAGATAATCGTCTCCATGCTCCAAATCCATTTTAAAGCCATTTTTAAGGCATTTCGCGCATACATGAAATGAACACATTTTCTCCAAAACTATAACAGATGCAAGCTTGTCCTGTTTGGTGGAGATGATATTTAATAAAATAAGTAGAAATCCACTAAAAGTTTTGTTTGGTTATCTTGCAATCCCGAGATAATCGTCTCCATGCTCCAAATCCATTTTAAAGCCATTTTTAAGGCATTTCGCGCATACATGAAATGAACACATTTTTCTCCAAAACTATAACAGATGCAAGCTTGTCCTGTTTGGTGGAGATGATATTTAATAAAATAAGTAGAAATCCACTAAAAGTTTTGTTTGGTTATCTTGCAATCCCGAGATAATCGTCTCCATGCTCCAAATCCATTTTAAAGCCATTTTTAAGGCATTTCGCGCATACATGAAATGAACACATTTTTCTCCAAAACTATAACAGATGCAAGCTTGTCCTGTTTGGTGGAGATGATATTTAATAAAATAAGTAGAAATCCACTAAAAGTTTTGTTTGGTTATCTTGCAATCCCGAGATAATCGTCTCCATGCTCCAAATCCATTTTAAAGCCATTTTTAAGGCATTTCGCGCATACATGAAATGAACACATTTTTCTCCAAAACTATAACAGATGCAAGCTTGTCCTGTTTGGTGGAGATGATATTTAATAAAATAAGTAGAAATCCACTAAAAGTTTTGTTTGGTTATCTTGCAATCCCGAGATAATCGTCTCCATGCTCCAAATCCATTTTAAAGCCATTTTTAAGGCATTTCGCGCATACATGAAATGAACACATTTTTCTCCAAAACTATAACAGATGCAAGCTTGTCCTGTTTGGTGGAGATGATATTTAATAAAATAAGTAGAAATCCACTAAAAGTTTTGTTTGGTTATCTTGCAATCCCGAGATAATCGTCTCCATGCTCCAAATCCATTTTAAAGCCATTTTTAAGGCATTTCGCGCATACATGAAATGAACACATTTTTCTCCAAAACTATAACAGATGCAAGCTTGTCCTGTTTGGTGGAGATGATATTTAATAAAATAAGTAGAAATCCACTAAAAGTTTTGTTTGGTTATCTTGCAATCCCGAGATAATCGTCTCCATGCTCCAAATCCATTTTAAAGCCATTTTTAAGGCATTTCGCGCATACATGAAATGAACACATTTTTCTCCAAAACTATAACAGATGCAAGCTTGTCCTGTTTGGTGGAGATGATATTTAATAAAATAAGTAGAAATCCACTAAAAGTTTTGTTTGGTTATCTTGCAATCCCGAGATAATCGTCTCCATGCTCCAAATCCATTTTAAAGCCATTTTTAAGGCATTTCGCGCATACATGAAATGAACACATTTTTCTCCAAAACTATAACAGATGCAAGCTTGTCCTGTTTGGTGGAGATGATATTTAATAAAATAAGTAGAAATCCACTAAAAGTTTTGTTTGGTTATCTTGCAATCCCGAGATAATCGTCTCCATGCTCCAAATCCATTTTAAAGCCATTTTTAAGGCATTTCGCGCATACATGAAATGAACACATTTTTCTCCAAAACTATAACAGATGCAAGCTTGTCCTGTTTGGTGGAGATGATATTTAATAAAATAAGTAGAAATCCACTAAAAGTTTTGTTTGGTTATCTTGCAATCCCGAGATAATCGTCTCCATGCTCCAAATCCATTTTAAAGCCATTTTTAAGGCATTTCGCGCATACATGAAATGAACACATTTTTCTCCAAAACTATAACAGATGCAAGCTTGTCCTGTTTGGTGGAGATGATATTTAATAAAATAAGTAGAAATCCACTAAAAGTTTTGTTTGGTTATCTTGCAATCCCGAGATAATCGTCTCCATGCTCCAAATCCATTTTAAAGCCATTTTTAAGGCATTTCGCGCATACATGAAATGAACACATTTTTCTCCAAAACTATAACAGATGCAAGCTTGTCCTGTTTGGTGGAGATGATATTTAATAAAATAAGTAGAAATCCACTAAAAGTTTTGTTTGGTTATCTTGCAATCCCGAGATAATCGTCTCCATGCTCCAAATCCATTTTAAAGCCATTTTTAAGGCATTTCGCGCATACATGAAATGAACACATTTTTCTCCAAAACTATAACAGATGCAAGCTTGTCCTGTTTGGTGGAGATGATATTTAATAAAATAAGTAGAAATCCACTAAAAGTTTTGTTTGGTTATCTTGCAATCCCGAGATAATCGTCTCCATGCTCCAAATCCATTTTAAAGCCATTTTTAAGGCATTTCGCGCATACATGAAATGAACACATTTTTCTCCAAAACTATAACAGATGCAAGCTTGTCCTGTTTGGTGGAGATGATATTTAATAAAATAAGTAGAAATCCACTAAAAGTTTTGTTTGGTTATCTTGCAATCCCGAGATAATCGTCTCCATGCTCCAAATCCATTTTAAAGCCATTTTTAAGGCATTTCGCGCATACATGAAATGAACACATTTTTCTCCAAAACTATAACAGATGCAAGCTTGTCCTGTTTGGTGGAGATGATATTTAATAAAATAAGTAGAAATCCACTAAAAGTTTTGTTTGGTTATCTTGCAATCCCGAGATAATCGTCTCCATGCTCCAAATCCATTTTAAAGCCATTTTTAAGGCATTTCGCGCATACATGAAATGAACACATTTTTCTCCAAAACTATAACAGATGCAAGCTTGTCCTGTTTGGTGGAGATGATATTTAATAAAATAAGTAGAAATCCACTAAAAGTTTTGTTTGGTTATCTTGCAATCCCGAGATAATCGTCTCCATGCTCCAAATCCATTTTAAAGCCATTTTTAAGGCATTTCGCGCATACATGAAATGAACACATTTTTCTCCAAAACTATAACAGATGCAAGCTTGTCCTGTTTGGTGGAGATGATATTTAATAAAATAAGTAGAAATCCACTAAAAGTTTTGTTTGGTTATCTTGCAATCCCGAGATAATCGTCTCCATGCTCCAAATCCATTTTAAAGCCATTTTTAAGGCATTTCGCGCATACATGAAATGAACACATTTTTCTCCAAAACTATAACAGATGCAAGCTTGTCCTGTTTGGTGGAGATGATATTTAATAAAATAAGTAGAAATCCACTAAAAGTTTTGTTTGGTTATCTTGCAATCCCGAGATAATCGTCTCCATGCTCCAAATCCATTTTAAAGCCATTTTTAAGGCATTTCGCGCATACATGAAATGAACACATTTTTCTCCAAAACTATAACAGATGCAAGCTTGTCCTGTTTGGTGGAGATGATATTTAATAAAATAAGTAGAAATCCACTAAAAGTTTTGTTTGGTTATCTTGCAATCCCGAGATAATCGTCTCCATGCTCCAAATCCATTTTAAAGCCATTTTTAAGGCATTTCGCGCATACATGAAATGAACACATTTTTCTCCAAAACTATAACAGATGCAAGCTTGTCCTGTTTGGTGGAGATGATATTTAATAAAATAAGTAGAAATCCACTAAAAGTTTTGTTTGGTTATCTTGCAATCCCGAGATAATCGTCTCCATGCTCCAAATCCATTTTAAAGCCATTTTTAAGGCATTTCGCGCATACATGAAATGAACACATTTTTCTCCAAAACTATAACAGATGCAAGCTTGTCCTGTTTGGTGGAGATGATATTTAATAAAATAAGTAGAAATCCACTAAAAGTTTTGTTTGGTTATCTTGCAATCCCGAGATAATCGTCTCCATGCTCCAAATCCATTTTAAAGCCATTTTTAAGGCATTTCGCGCATACATGAAATGAACACATTTTTCTCCAAAACTATAACAGATGCAAGCTTGTCCTGTTTGGTGGAGATGATATTTAATAAAATAAGTAGAAATCCACTAAAAGTTTTGTTTGGTTATCTTGCAATCCCGAGATAATCGTCTCCATGCTCCAAATCCATTTTAAAGCCATTTTTAAGGCATTTCGCGCATACATGAAATGAACACATTTTTCTCCAAAACTATAACAGATGCAAGCTTGTCCTGTTTGGTGGAGATGATATTTAATAAAATAAGTAGAAATCCACTAAAAGTTTTGTTTGGTTATCTTGCAATCCCGAGATAATCGTCTCCATGCTCCAAATCCATTTTAAAGCCATTTTTAAGGCATTTCGCGCATACATGAAATGAACACATTTTTCTCCAAAACTATAACAGATGCAAGCTTGTCCTGTTTGGTGGAGATGATATTTAATAAAATAAGTAGAAATCCACTAAAAGTTTTGTTTGGTTATCTTGCAATCCCGAGATAATCGTCTCCATGCTCCAAATCCATTTTAAAGCCATTTTTAAGGCATTTCGCGCATACATGAAATGAACACATTTTTCTCCAAAACTATAACAGATGCAAGCTTGTCCTGTTTGGTGGAGATGATATTTAATAAAATAAGTAGAAATCCACTAAAAGTTTTGTTTGGTTATCTTGCAATCCCGAGATAATCGTCTCCATGCTCCAAATCCATTTTAAAGCCATTTTTAAGGCATTTCGCGCATACATGAAATGAACACATTTTTCTCCAAAACTATAACAGATGCAAGCTTGTCCTGTTTGGTGGAGATGATATTTAATAAAATAAGTAGAAATCCACTAAAAGTTTTGTTTGGTTATCTTGCAATCCCGAGATAATCGTCTCCATGCTCCAAATCCATTTTAAAGCCATTTTTAAGGCATTTCGCGCATACATGAAATGAACACATTTTTCTCCAAAACTATAACAGATGCAAGCTTGTCCTGTTTGGTGGAGATGATATTTAATAAAATAAGTAGAAATCCACTAAAAGTTTTGTTTGGTTATCTTGCAATCCCGAGATAATCGTCTCCATGCTCCAAATCCATTTTAAAGCCATTTTTAAGGCATTTCGCGCATACATGAAATGAACACATTTTTCTCCAAAACTATAACAGATGCAAGCTTGTCCTGTTTGGTGGAGATGATATTTAATAAAATAAGTAGAAATCCACTAAAAGTTTTGTTTGGTTATCTTGCAATCCCGAGATAATCGTCTCCATGCTCCAAATCCATTTTAAAGCCATTTTTAAGGCATTTCGCGCATACATGAAATGAACACATTTTTCTCCAAAACTATAACAGATGCAAGCTTGTCCTGTTTGGTGGAGATGATATTTAATAAAATAAGTAGAAATCCACTAAAAGTTTTGTTTGGTTATCTTGCAATCCCGAGATAATCGTCTCCATGCTCCAAATCCATTTTAAAGCCATTTTTAAGGCATTTCGCGCATACATGAAATGAACACATTTTTCTCCAAAACTATAACAGATGCAAGCTTGTCCTGTTTGGTGGAGATGATATTTAATAAAATAAGTAGAAATCCACTAAAAGTTTTGTTTGGTTATCTTGCAATCCCGAGATAATCGTCTCCATGCTCCAAATCCATTTTAAAGCCATTTTTAAGGCATTTCGCGCATACATGAAATGAACACATTTTTCTCCAAAACTATAACAGATGCAAGCTTGTCCTGTTTGGTGGAGATGATATTTAATAAAATAAGTAGAAATCCACTAAAAGTTTTGTTTGGTTATCTTGCAATCCCGAGATAATCGTCTCCATGCTCCAAATCCATTTTAAAGCCATTTTTAAGGCATTTCGCGCATACATGAAATGAACACATTTTTCTCCAAAACTATAACAGATGCAAGCTTGTCCTGTTTGGTGGAGATGATATTTAATAAAATAAGTAGAAATCCACTAAAAGTTTTGTTTGGTTATCTTGCAATCCCGAGATAATCGTCTCCATGCTCCAAATCCATTTTAAAGCCATTTTTAAGGCATTTCGCGCATACATGAAATGAACACATTTTTCTCCAAAACTATAACAGATGCAAGCTTGTCCTGTTTGGTGGAGATGATATTTAATAAAATAAGTAGAAATCCACTAAAAGTTTTGTTTGGTTATCTTGCAATCCCGAGATAATCGTCTCCATGCTCCAAATCCATTTTAAAGCCATTTTTAAGGCATTTCGCGCATACATGAAATGAACACATTTTTCTCCAAAACTATAACAGATGCAAGCTTGTCCTGTTTGGTGGAGATGATATTTAATAAAATAAGTAGAAATCCACTAAAAGTTTTGTTTGGTTATCTTGCAATCCCGAGATAATCGTCTCCATGCTCCAAATCCATTTTAAAGCCATTTTTAAGGCATTTCGCGCATACATGAAATGAACACATTTTTCTCCAAAACTATAACAGATGCAAGCTTGTCCTGTTTGGTGGAGATGATATTTAATAAAATAAGTAGAAATCCACTAAAAGTTTTGTTTGGTTATCTTGCAATCCCGAGATAATCGTCTCCATGCTCCAAATCCATTTTAAAGCCATTTTTAAGGCATTTCGCGCATACATGAAATGAACACATTTTTCTCCAAAACTATAACAGATGCAAGCTTGTCCTGTTTGGTGGAGATGATATTTAATAAAATAAGTAGAAATCCACTAAAAGTTTTGTTTGGTTATCTTGCAATCCCGAGATAATCGTCTCCATGCTCCAAATCCATTTTAAAGCCATTTTTAAGGCATTTCGCGCATACATGAAATGAACACATTTTTCTCCAAAACTATAACAGATGCAAGCTTGTCCTGTTTGGTGGAGATGATATTTAATAAAATAAGTAGAAATCCACTAAAAGTTTTGTTTGGTTATCTTGCAATCCCGAGATAATCGTCTCCATGCTCCAAATCCATTTTAAAGCCATTTTTAAGGCATTTCGCGCATACATGAAATGAACACATTTTTCTCCAAAACTATAACAGATGCAAGCTTGTCCTGTTTGGTGGAGATGATATTTAATAAAATAAGTAGAAATCCACTAAAAGTTTTGTTTGGTTATCTTGCAATCCCGAGATAATCGTCTCCATGCTCCAAATCCATTTTAAAGCCATTTTTAAGGCATTTCGCGCATACATGAAATGAACACATTTTTCTCCAAAACTATAACAGATGCAAGCTTGTCCTGTTTGGTGGAGATGATATTTAATAAAATAAGTAGAAATCCACTAAAAGTTTTGTTTGGTTATCTTGCAATCCCGAGATAATCGTCTCCATGCTCCAAATCCATTTTAAAGCCATTTTTAAGGCATTTCGCGCATACATGAAATGAACACATTTTTCTCCAAAACTATAACAGATGCAAGCTTGTCCTGTTTGGTGGAGATGATATTTAATAAAATAAGTAGAAATCCACTAAAAGTTTTGTTTGGTTATCTTGCAATCCCGAGATAATCGTCTCCATGCTCCAAATCCATTTTAAAGCCATTTTTAAGGCATTTCGCGCATACATGAAATGAACACATTTTTCTCCAAAACTATAACAGATGCAAGCTTGTCCTGTTTGGTGGAGATGATATTTAATAAAATAAGTAGAAATCCACTAAAAGTTTTGTTTGGTTATCTTGCAATCCCGAGATAATCGTCTCCATGCTCCAAATCCATTTTAAAGCCATTTTTAAGGCATTTCGCGCATACATGAAATGAACACATTTTTCTCCAAAACTATAACAGATGCAAGCTTGTCCTGTTTGGTGGAGATGATATTTAATAAAATAAGTAGAAATCCACTAAAAGTTTTGTTTGGTTATCTTGCAATCCCGAGATAATCGTCTCCATGCTCCAAATCCATTTTAAAGCCATTTTTAAGGCATTTCGCGCATACATGAAATGAACACATTTTTCTCCAAAACTATAACAGATGCAAGCTTGTCCTGTTTGGTGGAGATGATATTTAATAAAATAAGTAGAAATCCACTAAAAGTTTTGTTTGGTTATCTTGCAATCCCGAGATAATCGTCTCCATGCTCCAAATCCATTTTAAAGCCATTTTTAAGGCATTTCGCGCATACATGAAATGAACACATTTTTCTCCAAAACTATAACAGATGCAAGCTTGTCCTGTTTGGTGGAGATGATATTTAATAAAATAAGTAGAAATCCACTAAAAGTTTTGTTTGGTTATCTTGCAATCCCGAGATAATCGTCTCCATGCTCCAAATCCATTTTAAAGCCATTTTTAAGGCATTTCGCGCATACATGAAATGAACACATTTTTCTCCAAAACTATAACAGATGCAAGCTTGTCCTGTTTGGTGGAGATGATATTTAATAAAATAAGTAGAAATCCACTAAAAGTTTTGTTTGGTTATCTTGCAATCCCGAGATAATCGTCTCCATGCTCCAAATCCATTTTAAAGCCATTTTTAAGGCATTTCGCGCATACATGAAATGAACACATTTTTCTCCAAAACTATAACAGATGCAAGCTTGTCCTGTTTGGTGGAGATGATATTTAATAAAATAAGTAGAAATCCACTAAAAGTTTTGTTTGGTTATCTTGCAATCCCGAGATAATCGTCTCCATGCTCCAAATCCATTTTAAAGCCATTTTTAAGGCATTTCGCGCATACATGAAATGAACACATTTTTCTCCAAAACTATAACAGATGCAAGCTTGTCCTGTTTGGTGGAGATGATATTTAATAAAATAAGTAGAAATCCACTAAAAGTTTTGTTTGGTTATCTTGCAATCCCGAGATAATCGTCTCCATGCTCCAAATCCATTTTAAAGCCATTTTTAAGGCATTTCGCGCATACATGAAATGAACACATTTTTCTCCAAAACTATAACAGATGCAAGCTTGTCCTGTTTGGTGGAGATGATATTTAATAAAATAAGTAGAAATCCACTAAAAGTTTTGTTTGGTTATCTTGCAATCCCGAGATAATCGTCTCCATGCTCCAAATCCATTTTAAAGCCATTTTTAAGGCATTTCGCGCATACATGAAATGAACACATTTTTCTCCAAAACTATAACAGATGCAAGCTTGTCCTGTTTGGTGGAGATGATATTTAATAAAATAAGTAGAAATCCACTAAAAGTTTTGTTTGGTTATCTTGCAATCCCGAGATAATCGTCTCCATGCTCCAAATCCATTTTAAAGCCATTTTTAAGGCATTTCGCGCATACATGAAATGAACACATTTTTCTCCAAAACTATAACAGATGCAAGCTTGTCCTGTTTGGTGGAGATGATATTTAATAAAATAAGTAGAAATCCACTAAAAGTTTTGTTTGGTTATCTTGCAATCCCGAGATAATCGTCTCCATGCTCCAAATCCATTTTAAAGCCATTTTTAAGGCATTTCGCGCATACATGAAATGAACACATTTTTCTCCAAAACTATAACAGATGCAAGCTTGTCCTGTTTGGTGGAGATGATATTTAATAAAATAAGTAGAAATCCACTAAAAGTTTTGTTTGGTTATCTTGCAATCCCGAGATAATCGTCTCCATGCTCCAAATCCATTTTAAAGCCATTTTTAAGGCATTTCGCGCATACATGAAATGAACACATTTTTCTCCAAAACTATAACAGATGCAAGCTTGTCCTGTTTGGTGGAGATGATATTTAATAAAATAAGTAGAAATCCACTAAAAGTTTTGTTTGGTTATCTTGCAATCCCGAGATAATCGTCTCCATGCTCCAAATCCATTTTAAAGCCATTTTTAAGGCATTTCGCGCATACATGAAATGAACACATTTTTCTCCAAAACTATAACAGATGCAAGCTTGTCCTGTTTGGTGGAGATGATATTTAATAAAATAAGTAGAAATCCACTAAAAGTTTTGTTTGGTTATCTTGCAATCCCGAGATAATCGTCTCCATGCTCCAAATCCATTTTAAAGCCATTTTTAAGGCATTTCGCGCATACATGAAATGAACACATTTTTCTCCAAAACTATAACAGATGCAAGCTTGTCCTGTTTGGTGGAGATGATATTTAATAAAATAAGTAGAAATCCACTAAAAGTTTTGTTTGGTTATCTTGCAATCCCGAGATAATCGTCTCCATGCTCCAAATCCATTTTAAAGCCATTTTTAAGGCATTTCGCGCATACATGAAATGAACACATTTTTCTCCAAAACTATAACAGATGCAAGCTTGTCCTGTTTGGTGGAGATGATATTTAATAAAATAAGTAGAAATCCACTAAAAGTTTTGTTTGGTTATCTTGCAATCCCGAGATAATCGTCTCCATGCTCCAAATCCATTTTAAAGCCATTTTTAAGGCATTTCGCGCATACATGAAATGAACACATTTTTCTCCAAAACTATAACAGATGCAAGCTTGTCCTGTTTGGTGGAGATGATATTTAATAAAATAAGTAGAAATCCACTAAAAGTTTTGTTTGGTTATCTTGCAATCCCGAGATAATCGTCTCCATGCTCCAAATCCATTTTAAAGCCATTTTTAAGGCATTTCGCGCATACATGAAATGAACACATTTTTCTCCAAAACTATAACAGATGCAAGCTTGTCCTGTTTGGTGGAGATGATATTTAATAAAATAAGTAGAAATCCACTAAAAGTTTTGTTTGGTTATCTTGCAATCCCGAGATAATCGTCTCCATGCTCCAAATCCATTTTAAAGCCATTTTTAAGGCATTTCGCGCATACATGAAATGAACACATTTTTCTCCAAAACTATAACAGATGCAAGCTTGTCCTGTTTGGTGGAGATGATATTTAATAAAATAAGTAGAAATCCACTAAAAGTTTTGTTTGGTTACCTTGCAATCCCGAGATAATCGTCTCCATGCTCCAAATCCATTTTAAAGCCATTTTTAAGGCATTTCGCGCATACATGAAATGAACACATTTTTCTCCAAAACTATAACAGATGCAAGCTTGTCCTGTTTGGTGGAGATGATATTTAATAAAATAAGTAGAAATCCACTAAAAGTTTTGTTTGGTTACATTGCAATCCCGAGATAATCGTCTCCATGCTCCAAATCCATTTTAAAGCCATTTTTAAGGCATTTCGCGCATACATGAAATGAACACATTTTTCTCCAAAACTATAACAGATGCAAGCTTGTCCTGTTTGGTGGAGATGATATTTAATAAAATAAGTAGAAATCCACTAAACGTTTTGTTTGGTTATCTTGCAATGCCGAGATAATCGTCTCCATGCTCCAAATCCATTTTAAAGCCATTTTTAAGGCATTTCGCGCATACATGAAATAAACACATTTTTCTCCAAAACTATAACAGATGCAAGCTTGTCCTGTTTGGTGGAGATGATATTTAATAAAATAAGTAGAAATCCACTAAAAGTTTTGTTTGGTTATCTTGCAATCCCGAGATAATCGTCTCCATGCTCCAAATCCATTTTAAAGCCATTTTTAAGGCATTTCGTGCATACATGAAATGAACACATTTTTCTCCAAAACTATAACAGATGCAAGCTTGTCCTGTTTGGTGGAGATGATATTTAATAAAATAAGTAGAAATCCACTAAAAGTTTTGTTTGGTTATCTTGCAATCCCGAGATAATCGTCTCCATGCTCCAAATCCATTTTAAAGCCATTTTTAAGGCATTTCGCGCATACATGAAATGAACACATTTTTCTCCAAAACTATAACAGATGCAAGCTTGTCCTGTTTGGTGGAGATGATATTTAATAAAATAAGTAGAAATCCACTAAAAGTTTTGTTTGGTTATCTTGCAATCCCGAGATAATCGTCTCCATGCTCCAAATCCATTTTAAAGCCATTTTTAAAGCATTTCGCGCATACATGAAATGAACACATTTTTCTCCAAAACTATAACAGATGCAAGCTTGTCCTGTTTGGTGGAGATGATATTTAATAAAATAAGTAGAAATCCACTAAAAGTTTTGTTTGGTTATCTTGCAATCCCGAGATAATCGTCTCCATGCTCCAAATCCATTTTAAAGCCATTTTTAAGGCATTTCGCGCATACATGAAATGAACACATTTTTCTCCAAAACTATAACAGATGCAAGCTTGTCCTGTTTGGTGGAGATGATATTTAATAAAATAAGTAGAAATCCACTAAAAGTTTTGTTTGGTTATCTTGCAATCCCGAGATAATCGTCTCCATGCTCCAAATCCATTTTAAAGCCATTTTTAAGGCATTTCGCGCATACATGAAATGAACACATTTTTCTCCAAAACTATAACAGATGCAAGCTTGTCCTGTTTGGTGGAGATGATATCTAATAAAATAAGTAGAAATCCACTAAAAGTTTTGTTTGGTTATCTTACAATCCCGAGATAATCGTCTCCATGCTCCAAATCCATTTTAAAGCCATTTTTAAGGCATTTCGCGCATACATGAAATGAACACATTTTTCTCCAAAACTATAACAGATGCAAGCTTGTCCTGTTTGGTGGAGATGATATTTAATAAAATAAGTAGAAATCCACTAAAAGTTTTGTTTGGTTATCTTGCAATCCCGAGATAATCGTCTCCATGCTCCAAATCCATTTTAAAGCCATTTTTAAGGCATTTCGCGCATACATGAAATGAACACATTTTTCTCCAAAACTATAACAGATGCAAGCTTGTCCTGTTTGGTGGAGATGATATTTAATAAAATAAGTAGAAATCCACTAAAAGTTTTGTTTGGTTATATTGCAATCCCGAGATAATCGTCTCCATGCTCCAAATCCATTTTAAAGCCATTTTTAAGGCATTTCGCGCATACATGAAATGAACACATTTTTCTCCAAAACTATAACAGATGCAAGCTTGTCCTGTTTGGTGGAGATGATATTTAATAAAATAAGTAGAAATCCACTAAAAGTTTTGTTTGGTTATCTTGCAATCCCGAGATAATCGTCTCCATGCTCCAAATCCATTTTAAAGCCATTTTTAAGGCATTTCGCGCATACATGAAATGAACACATTTTTCTCCAAAACTATAACAGATGCAAGCTTGTCCTGTTTGGTGGAGATGATATTTAATAAAATAAGTAGAAATCCACTAAAAGTTTTGTTTGGTTATCTTGCAATCCCGAGATAATCGTCTCCATGCTCCAAATCCATTTTAAAGCCATTTTTAAGGCATTTCGCGCATACATGAAATGAACACATTTTTCTCCAAAACTATAACAGATGCAAGCTTGTCCTGTTTGGTGGAGATGATATTTAATAAAATAAGTAGAAATCCACTAAAAGTTTTGTTTGGTTATCTTGCAATCCCGAGATAATCGTCTCCATGCTCCAAATCCATTTTAAAGCCATTTTTAAGGCATTTCGCGCATACATGAAATGAACACATTTTTCTCCAAAACTATAACAGATGCAAGCTTGTCCTGTTTGGTGGAGATGATATTTAATAAAATAAGTAGAAATCCACTAAAAGTTTTGTTTGGTTATCTTGCAATCCCGAGATAATCGTCTCCATGCTCCAAATCCATTTTAAAGCCATTTTTAAGGCATTTCGCGCATACATGAAATGAACACATTTTTCTCCAAAACTATAACAGATGCAAGCTTGTCCTGTTTGGTGGAGATGATATTTAATAAAATAAGTAGAAATCCACTAAAAGTTTTGTTTGGTTACCTTGCAATCCCGAGATAATCGTCTCCATGCTCCAAATCCATTTTAAAGCCATTTTTAAGGCATTTCGCGCATACATGAAATGAACACATTTTTCTCCAAAACTATAACAGATGCAAGCTTGTCCTGTTTGGTGGAGATGATATTTAATAAAATAAGTAGAAATCCACTAAAAGTTTTGTTTGGTTATCTTGCAATCCCGAGATAATCGTCTCCATGCTCCAAATCCATTTTAAAGCCATTTTTAAGGCATTTCGCGCATACATGAAATGAACACATTTTTCTCCAAAACTATAACAGATGCAAGCTTGTCCTGTTTGGTGGAGATGATATTTAATAAAATAAGTAGAAATCCACTAAAAGTTTTGTTTGGTTATCTTGCAATCCCGAGATAATCGTCTCCATGCTCCAAATCCATTTTAAAGCCATTTTTAAGGCATTTCGCGCATACATGAAATGAACACATTTTTCTCCAAAACTATAACAGATGCAAGCTTGTCCTGTTTGGTGGAGATGATATTTAATAAAATAAGTAGAAATCCACTAAAAGTTTTGTTTGGTTATCTTGCAATCCCGAGATAATCGTCTCCATGCTCCAAATCCATTTTAAAGCCATTTTTAAGGCATTTCGCGCATACATGAAATGAACACATTTTTCTCCAAAACTATAACAGATGCAAGCTTGTCCTGTTTGGTGGAGATGATATTTAATAAAATAAGTAGAAATCCACTAAAAGTTTTGTTTGGTTACCTTGCAATCCCGAGATAATCGTCTCCATGCTCCAAATCCATTTTAAAGCCATTTTTAAGGCATTTCGCGCATACATGAAATGAACACATTTTTCTCCAAAACTATAACAGATGCAAGCTTGTCCTGTTTGGTGGAGATGATATTTAATAAAATAAGTAGAAATCCACTAAAACAGATGCAAGCTTGTCCTGTTTGGTGGAGATAATATTTAATAAAATAAGTAGAAATCTACTAAAAGTTTCGTTTGTTTATATTGCCATCCTGAGATAATCGTCTCCATGCTCCAAATCCATTTTAAAGCCATTTCAAAGGCATTTTGCGCATACATGAAATGAACACATTTTTCTCCAAAACTATAACACATGCAAGCTTGTCCTGTTTGGTGGAGATGATATTTAATAAAATAAGTAGAAATCCACTAAAAGTTTTGTTTGGTTATCTTGCAATCCCGAGATAATCGTCTCCATGCTCCAAATCCATTTTAAAGCCATTTTTAAGGCATTTCGCGCATACATGAAATGAACACATTTTTCTCCAAAACTATAACAGATGCAAGCTTGTCCTGTTTGGTGGAGATGATATTTAATAAAATAAGTAGAAATCCACTAAAAGTTTTGTTTGGTTATCTTGCAATCCCGAGATAATCGTCTCCATGCTCCAAATCCATTTTAAAGCCATTTTTAAGGCATTTCGCGCATACATGAAATGAACACATTTTTCTCCAAAACTATAACAGATGCAAGCTTGTCCTGTTTGGTGGAGATGATATTTAATATTTAATAAAATAGGTAGAAATCCACTAAAAGTTTTGTTTGGTTATCTTGCAATCCCGAGATAATCGTCTCCATGCTCCAAATCCATTTTAAAGCCATTTTTAAGGCATTTCGCGCATACATGAAATGAACACATTTTTCTCCAAAACTATAACAGATGCAAGCTTGTCCTGTTTGGTGGAGATGATATTTAATAAAATAAGTAGAAATCCACTAAAATTTTTGTTTGGTTATCTTGCAATCCCGAGATAATCGTCTCCATGCTCCAAATCCATTTTAAAGCCATTTTTAAGGTATTTCGCGCATACATGAAATGAACACATTTTTCTCCAAAACTATAACAGATGCAAGCTTGTCCTGTTTGGTGGAGATGATATTTAATAAAATAAGTAGAAATCCACTAAAAGTTTTGTTTGGTTATATTGCAATCCCGAGATAATCGTCTCCATGCTCCAAATCCATTTTAAAGCCATTTTTAAGGCATGTCGCGCATACATGAAATGAACACATTTTTCTCCAAAACTATAACACATGCAAGCTTGTCCTGTTTGGTGGAGATGATATTTAATAAAATAAGTAGAAATCCACTAAAAGTTTTGTTTGGTTATCTTGCAATCCCGAGATAATCGTCTCCATGCTCCAAATCCATTTTAAAGCCATTTTTAAGGCATTTCGCGCATACATGAAATGAACACATTTTTCTCCAAAACTATAACAGATGCAAGCTTGTCCTGTTTGGTGGAGATGATATTTAATAAAATAAGTAGAAATCCACTAAAAGTTTTGTTTGGTTATCTTGCAATCCCGAGATAATCGTCTCCATGCTCCAAATCCATTTTAAAGCCATTTCAAAGGCTATTTGCGCATACATGAAATGAACACATTTTTCTCCAAAACTATAACATGCAAGCTTGTCCTGTTTGGTGGAGATGATATTTAATAAAATAAGTAGAAATCCACTAAAAGTTTTGTTTGGTTATCTTGCAATCCCGAGATAATCGTCTCCATGCTCCAAATCCATTTTAAAGCCATTTTTAAGGCATTTCGCGCATACATGAAATGAACACATTTTTCTCCAAAACTATAACAGATGCAAGCTTGTCCTGTTTGGTGGAGATGATATTTAATAAAATAAGTAGAAATCCACTAAAAGTTTTGTTTGGTTATCTTGCAATCCCGAGATAATCGTCTCCATGCTCCAAATCCATTTTAAAGCCATTTTTAAGGCATTTCGCGCATACATGAAATGAACACATTTTTCTCCAAAACTATAACAGATGCAAGCTTGTCCTGTTTGGTGGAGATGATATTTAATAAAATAAGTAGAAATCCACTAAAAGTTTTGTTTGGTTATCTTGCAATCCCGAGATAATCGTCTCCATGCTCCAAATCCATTTTAAAGCCATTTCAAAGGCATTTTGCGCATACATGAAATGAACACATTTTTCTCCAAAACTATAACACATGCAAGCTTGTCCTGTTTGGTGGAGATGATATTTAATAAAATAAGTAGAAATCCACTAAAAGTTTGGTATGGTTATCTTGCAATCCCGAGATAATCGTCTCCATGCTCCAAATCCATTTTAAAGCCATTTTTAAGGCATTTCGCGCATACATGAAATGAACACATTTTTCTCCAAAACTATAACAGATGCAAGCTTGTCCTGTTTGGTGGAGATGATATTTAATAAAATAAGTAGAAATCCACTAAAAGTTTTGTTTGGTTATCTTGCAATCCCGAGATAATCGTCTCCATGCTCCAAATCCATTTTAAAGCCATTTCAAAGGCATTTTGCGCATACATGAAATGAACACATTTTTCTCCAAAACTATAACACATGCAAGCTTGTCCTGTTTGGTGGAGATGATATTTAATAAAATAAGTAGAAATCCACTAAAAGTTTGGTATGGTTATCTTGCAATCCCGAGATAATCGTCTCCATGCTCCAAATCCATTTTAAAGCCATTTTTAAGGCATTTCGCGCATACATGAAATGAACACATTTTTCTCCAAAACTATAACAGATGCAAGCTTGTCCTGTTTGGTGGAGATGATATTTAATAAAATAAGTAGAAATCCACTAAAAGTTTTGTTTGGTTATCTTGCAATCCCGAGATAATCGTCTCCATGCTCCAAATCCATTTTAAAGCCATTTTTAAGGCATTTCGCGCATACATGAAATGAACACATTTTTCTCCAAAACTATAACAGATGCAAGCTTGTCCTGTTTGGTGGAGATGATATTTAATAAAATAAGTAGAAATCCACTAAAATTTTTGTTTGGTTATCTTGCAATCCCGAGATAATCGTCTCCATGCTCCAAATCCATTTTAAAGCCATTTTTAAGGCATTTCGCGCATACATGAAATGAACACATTTTTCTCCAAAACTATAACAGATGCAAGCTTGTCCTGTTTGGTGGAGATGATATTTAATAAAATAAGTAGAAATCCACTAAAAGTTTTGTTTGGTTATATTGCAATCCCGAGATAATCGTCTCCATGCTCCAAATCCATTTTAAAGCCATTTTTAAGGCATTTCGCGCATACATGAAATGAACACATTTTTCTCCAAAACTATAACAGATGCAAGCTTGTCCTGTTTGGTGGAGATGATATTTAATAAAATAAGTAGAAATCCACTAAAAGTTTTGTTTGGTTATCTTGCAATCCCGAGATAATCGTCTCCATGCTCCAAATCCATTTTAAAGCCATTTTTAAGGCATTTCGCGCATACATGAAATGAACACATTTTTCTCCAAAACTATAACAGATGCAAGCTTGTCATGTTTGGTGGAGATGATATTTAATAAAATAAGTAGAAATCCACTAAAATTTTTGTTTGGTTATCTTGCAATCCCGAGATAATCGTCTCCATGCTCCAAATCCATTTTAAAGCCATTTTTAAGGCATTTCGCGCATACATGAAATGAACACATTTTTCTCCAAAACTATAACAGATGCAAGCTTGTCCTGTTTGGTGGAGATGATATTTAATAAAATAAGTAGAAATCCACTAAAAGTTTTGTTTGGTTATATTGCAATCCCGAGATAATCGTCTCCATGCTCCAAATCCATTTTAAAGCCATTTTTAAGGCATTTCGCGCATACATGAAATGAACACATTTTTCTCTAAAAGTATAACAGATGCAAGCTTGTCCTGTTTGGTGGAGATGATATTTAATAAAATAAGTAGAAATCCACTAAAAGTTTTGTTTGGTTATCTTGCAATCCCGAGATAATCGTCTCCATGCTCCAAATCCATTTTAAAGCCATTTTTAAGGCATTTCGCGCATACATGAAATGTACACATTTTTCTCCAAAACTATAACAGATGCAAGCTTGTCCTGTTTGGTAGAGATAATATTTAATAAAATAAGTAGAAATCTACTAAAAGTTTCGTTTGTTTATATTGCCATCCTGAGATAATCGTCTCCATGCTCCAAATCCATTTTAAAGCCATTTCAAAGGCATTTTGCGCATACATGAAATGAACACATTTTTCTCCAAAACTATAACACATGCAAGCTTGTCCTGTTTGGTGGAGATGATATTTAATAAAATAAGTAGAAATCCACTAAAAGTTTTGTTTGGTTATCTTGCAATCCCGAGATAATCGTCTCCATGCTCCAAATCCATTTTAAAGCCATTTTTAAGGCATTTCGCGCATACATGAAATGTACACATTTTTCTCCAAAACTATAACAGATGCAAGCTTGTCCTGTTTGGTAGAGATAATATTTAATAAAATAAGTAGAAATCTACTAAAAGTTTCGTTTGTTTATATTGCCATCCTGAGATAATCGTCTCCATGCTCCAAATCCATTTTAAAGCCATTTCAAAGGCATTTTGCGCATACATGAAATGAACACATTTTTCTCCAAAACTATAACACATGCAAGCTTGTCCTGTTTGGTGGAGATGATATTTAATAAAATAAGTAGAAATCCACTAAAAGTTTTGTTTGGTTATCTTGCAATCCCGAGATAATCGTCTCCATGCTCCAAATCCATTTTAAAGCCATTTTTAAGGCATTTCGCGCATACATGAAATGAACACATTTTTCTCCAAAACTATAACAGATGCAAGCTTGTCCTGTTTGGTGGAGATGATATTTAATAAAATAGGTAGAAATCCACTAAAAGTTTTGTTTGGTTATCTTGCAATCCCGAGATAATCGTCTCCATGCTCCAAATCCATTTTAAAGCCATTTTTAAGGCATTTCGCGCATACATGAAATGAACACATTTTTCTCCAAAACTATAACAGATGCAAGCTTGTCCTGTTTGGAGGAGATGATATTTAATAAAATAAGTAGAAATCCACTAAAATTTTTGTTTGGTTATCTTGCAATCCCGAGATAATCGTCTCCATGCTCCAAATCCATTTTAAAGCCATTTTTAAGGCATTTCGCGCATACATGAAATGAACACATTTTTCTCCAAAACTATAACAGATGCAAGCTTGTCCTGTTTGGTGGAGATGATATTTAATAAAATAAGTAGAAATCCACTAAAAGTTTTGTTTGGTTATATTGCAATCCCGAGATAATCGTCTCCATGCTCCAAATCCATTTTAAAGCCATTTTTAAGGCATTTCGCGCATACATGAAATGAACACATTTTTCTCCAAAACTATAACACATGCAAGCTTGTCCTGTTTGGTGGAGATGATATTTAATAAAATAAGTAGAAATCCACTAAAAGTTTTGTTTGGTTATCTTGCAATCCCGAGATAATCGTCTCCATGCTCCAAATCCATTTTAAAGCCATTTTTAAGGCATTTCGCGCATACATGAAATGAACACATTTTTCTCCAAAACTATAACAGATGCAAGCTTGTCCTGTTTGGTGGAGATGATATTTAATAAAATAAGTAGAAATCCACTAAAAGTTTTGTTTGGTTATCTTGCAATCCCGAGATAATCGTCTCCATGCTCCAAATCCATTTTAAAGCCATTTCAAAGGCATTTTGCGCATACATGAAATGAACACATTTTTCTCCAAAACTATAACACATGCAAGCTTGTCCTGTTTGGTGGAGATGATATTTAATAAAATAAGTAGAAATCCACTAAAAGTTTTGTTTGGTTATCTTGCAATCCCGAGATAATCGTCTCCATGCTCCAAATCCATTTTAAAGCCATTTTTAAGGCATTTCGCGCATACATGAAATGAACACATTTTTCTCCAAAACTATAACAGATGCAAGCTTGTCCTGTTTGGTGGAGATGATATTTAATAAAATAAGTAGAAATCCACTAAAAGTTTTGTTTGGTTATCTTGCAATCCCGAGATAATCGTCTCCATGCTCCAAATCCATTTTAAAGCCATTTTTAAGGCATTTCGCGCATACATGAAATGAACACATTTTTCTCCAAAACTATAACAGATGCAAGCTTGTCCTGTTTGGTGGAGATGATATTTAATAAAATAAGTAGAAATCCACTAAAAGTTTTGTTTGGTTATCTTGCAATCCCGAGATAATCGTCTCCATGCTCCAAATCCATTTTAAAGCCATTTTTAAGGCATTTCGCGCATACATGAAATGAACACATTTTTCTCCAAAACTATAACAGATGCAAGCTTGTCCTGTTTGGTGGAGATGATATTTAATAAAATAAGTAGAAATCCACTAAAAGTTTTGTTTGGTTATCTTGCAATCCCGAGATAATCGTCTCCATGCTCCAAATCCATTTTAAAGCCATTTCAAAGGCATTTTGCGCATACATGAAATGAACACATTTTTCTCCAAAACTATAACACATGCAAGCTTGTCCTGTTTGGTGGAGATGATATTTAATAAAATAAGTAGAAATCCACTAAAAGTTTGGTATGGT
Source organism: Anomaloglossus baeobatrachus (assembly GCF_048569485.1). Lineage (NCBI taxonomy): Eukaryota > Metazoa > Chordata > Amphibia > Anura > Aromobatidae > Anomaloglossus > Anomaloglossus baeobatrachus. The sequence continues at coordinate 24,744 of NW_027442567.1, forward strand.
TATCTTGCAATGCCGAGATAATCGTCTCCATGCTCCAAATCCATTTTAAAGCCATTTTTAAGGCATTTCGCGCATACATGAAATGAACACATTTTTCTCCAAAACTATAACAGATGCAAGCTTGTCCTGTTTGGTGGAGATGATATTTAATAAAATAAGTAGAAATCCACTAAAAGTTTTGTTTGGTTATCTTGCAATCCCGAGATAATCGTCTCCATGCTCCAAATCCATTTTAAAGCCATTTTTAAGGCATTTCGCGCATACATGAAATGAACACATTTTTCTCCAAAACTATAACAGATGCAAGCTTGTCCTGTTTGGTGGAGATGATATTTAATAAAATAAGTAGAAATCCACTAAAAGTTTTGTTTGGTTATCTTGCAATCCCGAGATAATCGTCTCCATGCTCCAAATCCATTTTAAAGCCATTTTTAAGGCATTTCGCGCATACATGAAATGAACACATTTTTCTCCAAAACTATAACAGATGCAAGCTTGTCCTGTTTGGTGGAGATGATATTTAATAAAATAAGTAGAAATCCACTAAAAGTTTTGTTTGGTTATCTTGCAATCCCGAGATAATCGTCTCCATGCTCCAAATCCATTTTAAAGCCATTTCAAAGGCATTTTGCGCATACATGAAATGAACACATTTTTCTCCAAAACTATAACACATGCAAGCTTGTCCTGTTTGGTGGAGATGATATTTAATAAAATAAGTAGAAATCCACTAAAAGTTTGGTATGGTTATCTTGCAATGCCGAGATAATCGTCTCCATGCTCCAAATCCATTTTAAAGCCATTTTTAAGGCATTTCGCGCATACATGAAATGAACACATTTTTCTCCAAAACTATAACAGATGCAAGCTTGTCCTGTTTGGTGGAGATGATATTTAATAAAATAAGTAGAAATCCACTAAAAGTTTTGTTTGGTTATCTTGCAATCCCGAGATAATCGTCTCCATGCTCCAAATCCATTTTAAAGCCATTTTTAAGGCATTTCGCGCATACATGAAATGAACACATTTTTCTCCAAAACTATAACAGATGCAAGCTTGTCCTGTTTGGTGGAGATGATATTTAATAAAATAAGTAGAAATCCACTAAAATTTTTGTTTGGTTATCTTGCAATCCCGAGATAATCGTCTCCATGCTCCAAATCCATTTTAAAGCCATTTTTAAGGCATTTCGCGCATACATGAAATGAACACATTTTTCTCCAAAACTATAACAGATGCAAGCTTGTCCTGTTTGGTGGAGATGATATTTAATAAAATAAGTAGAAATCCACTAAAAGTTTTGTTTGGTTATATTGCAATCCCGAGATAATCGTCTCCATGCTCCAAATCCATTTTAAAGCCATTTTTAAGGCATTTTGCGCATACATGAAATGAACACATTTTTCTCCAAAACTATAACAGATGCAAGCTTGTCCTGTTTGGTGGAGATGATATTTAATAAAATAAGTAGAAATCCACTAAAAGTTTTGTTTGGTTATCTTGCAATCCTGAGATAATCGTCTCCATGCTCCAAATCCATTTTAAAGCCATTTTTAAGGCATTTCGCGCATACATGAAATGAACACATTTTTCTCCAAAACGATAACAGATGCAAGCTTGTCCTGTTTGGTGGAGATAATATTTAATAAAATAAGTAGAAATCTACTAAAAGTTTCGTTTGTTTATATTGCCATCCTGAGATAATCGTCTCCATGCTCCAAATCCATTTTAAAGCCATTTCAAAGGCATTTTGCGCATACATGAAATGAACACATTTTTCTCCAAAACTATAACACATGCAAGCTTGTCCTGTTTGGTGGAGATGATATTTAATAAAATAAGTAGAAATCCACTAAAAGTTTTGTTTGGTTATCTTGCAATCCCGAGATAATCGTCTCCATGCTCCAAATCCATTTTAAAGCCATTTTTAAGGCATTTCGCGCATACATGAAATGAACACATTTTTCTCCAAAACTATAACAGATGCAAGCTTGTCCTGTTTGGTGGAGATGATATTTAATAAAATAAGTAGAAATCCACTAAAAGTTTTGTTTGGTTATCTTGCAATCCCGAGATAATCGTCTCCATGCTCCAAATCCATTTTAAAGCCATTTTTAAGGCATTTCGCACATACATGAAATGAACACATTTTTCTCCAAAACTATAACAGATGCAAGCTTGTCCTGTTTGGTGGAGATGATATTTAATAAAATAAGTAGAAATCCACTAAAAGTTTTGTTTGGTTATCTTGCAATCCCGAGATAATCGTCTCCATGCTCCAAATCCATTTTAAAGCCATTTTTAAGGCATTTCGCGCATACATGAAATGAACACATTTTTCTCCAAAACTATAACAGATGCAAGCTTGTCCTGTTTGGTGGAGATGATATTTAATAAAATAAGTAGAAATCCACTAAAAGTTTTGTTTGGTTATCTTGCAATCCCGAGATAATCGTCTCCATGCTCCAAATCCATTTTAAAGCCATTTTTAAGGCATTTCGCGCATACATGAAATGAACACATTTTTCTCCAAAACTATAACAGATGCAAGCTTGTCCTATTTGGTGGAGATGATATTTAATAAAATAAGTAGAAATCCACTAAAAGTTTTGTTTGGTTATCTTGCCATCCCGAGATAATCGTCTCCATGCTCCAAATCCATTTTAAAGCCATTTTTAAGGCATTTCGCGCATACATGAAATGAACACATTTTTCTCCAAAACTATAACACATGCAAGCTTGTCCTGTTTGGTGGAGATGATATTTAATAAAATAAGTAGAAATCCACTAAAAGTTTTGTTTGGTTATCTTGCAATCCCGAGATAATCGTCTCCATGCTCCAAATCCATTTTAAAGCCATTTTTAAGGCATTTCGCGCATACATGAAATGAACACATTTTTCTCCAAAACTATAACAGATGCAAGCTTGTCCTGTTTGGTGGAGATGATATTTAATAAAATAAGTAGAAATCCACTAAAAGTTTTGTTTGGTTATCTTGCAATCCCGAGATAATCGTCTCCATACTCCAAATCCATTTTAAAGCCATTTTTAAGGCATTTCGCGCATACATGAAATGAACACATTTTTCTCCAAAACTATAACAGATGCAAGCTTGTCCTGTTTGGTGGAGATGATATTTAATAAAATAAGTAGAAATCCACTAAAAGTTTTGTTTGGTTATCTTGCAATCCCGAGATAATCGTCTCCATGCTCCAAATCCATTTTAAAGCCATTTTTAAGGCATTTCGCGCATACATGAAATGAACACATTTTTCTCCAAAACTATAACAGATGCAAGCTTGTCCTGTTTGGTGGAGATAATATTTAATAAAATAAGTAGAAATCTACTAAAAGTTTCGTTTGTTTATATTGCCATCCTGAGATAATCGTCTCCATGCTCCAAATCCATTTTAAAGCCATTTCAAAGGCATTTTGCGCATACATGAAATGAACACATTTTTCTCCAAAACTATAACACATGCAAGCTTGTCCTGTTTGGTGGAGATGATATTTAATAAAATAAGTAGAAATCCACTAAAAGTTTTGTTTGGTTATCTTGCAATCCCGAGATAATCGTCTCCATGCTCCAAATCCATTTTAAAACCATTTTTAAGGCATTTCGCGCATACATGAAATGAACACATTTTTCTCCAAAACTATAACAGATGCAAGCTTGTCCTGTTTGGTGGAGATGATATTTAATAAAATAAGTAGAAATCCACTAAAAGTTTTGTTTGGTTATCTTGCAATCCCGAGATAATCGTCTCCATGCTCCAAATCCATTTTAAAGCCATTTTTAAGGCATTTCGCGCATACATGAAATGAACACATTTTTCTCCAAAACTATAACAGATGCAAGCTTGTCCTGTTTGGTGGAGATGATATTTAATAAAATAAGTAGAAATCCACTAAAAGTTTTGTTTGGTTATCTTGCAATCCCGAGATAATCGTCTCCATGCTCCAAATCCATTTTAAAGCCATTTTTAAGGCATTTCGCGCATACATGAAATGACCACATTTTTCTCCAAAACTATAACAGATGCAAGCTTGTCCTGTTTGGTGGAGATGATATTTAATAAAATAAGTAGAAATCCACTAAAATTTTTGTTTGGTTATCTTGCAATCCCGAGATAATCGTCTCCATGCTCCAAATCCATTTTAAAGCCATTTTTAAGGCATTTCGCGCATACATGAAATGAACACATTTTTCTCCAAAACTATAACAGATGCAAGCTTGTCCTATTTGGTGGAGATGATATTTAATAAAATAAGTAGAAATCCACTAAAAGTTTTGTTTGGTTATCTTGCAATCCCGAGATAATCGTCTCCATGCTCCAAATCCATTTTAAAGCCATTTCAAAGGCATTTTGCGCATACATGAAATGAACACATTTTTCTCCAAAACTATAACACATGCAAGCTTGTCCTGTTTGGTGGAGATGATATTTAATAAAATAAGTAGAAATCCACTAAAAGTTTTGTTTGGTTATCTTGCAATCCCGAGATAATCGTCTCCATGCTCCAAATCCATTTTAAAGCCATTTTTAAGGCATTTCGCGCATACATGAAATGAACACATTTTTCTCCAAAACTATAACAGATGCAAGCTTGTCCTGTTTGGTGGAGATGATATTTAATAAAATAAGTAGAAATCCACTAAAAGTTTTGTTTGGTTATCTTGCAATCCCGAGATAATCGTCTCCATGCTCCAAATCCATTTTAAAGCCATTTTTAAGGCATTTCGCGCATACATGAAATGAACACATTTTTCTCCAAAACTATAACAGATGCAAGCTTGTCCTGTTTGGTGGAGATGATATTTAATAAAATAAGTAGAAATCCACTAAAATTTTTGTTTGGTTATCTTGCAATCCCGAGATAATCGTCTCCATGCTCCAAATCCATTTTAAAGCCATTTTTAAGGCATTTCGCGCATACATGAAATGAACACATTTTTCTCCAAAACTATAGCAGATGCAAGCTTGTCCTGTTTGGTGGAGATGATATTTAATAAAATAAGTAGAAATCCACTAAAAGTTTTGTTTGGTTATATTGCAATCCCGAGATAATCGTCTCCATGCTCCAAATCCATTTTAAAGCCATTTTTAAGGCATTTCGCGCATACATGAAATGAACACATTTTTCTCCAAAACTATAACAGATGCAAGCTTGTCCTGTTTGGTGGAGATGATATTTAATAAAATAAGTAGAAATCCACTAAAAGTTTTGTTTGGTTATCTTGCAATCCCGAGATAATCGTCTCCATGCTCCAAATCCATTTTAAAGCCATTTTTAAGGAATTTCGCGCATACATGAAATGAACACATTTTTCTCCAAAACTATAACAGATGCAAGCTTGTCCTGTTTGGTGGAGATAATATTTAATAAAATAAGTAGAAATCTACTAAAAGTTTCGTTTGTTTATATTGCCATCCTGAGATAATCGTCTCCATGCTCCAAATCCATTTTAAAGCCATTTCAAAGGCATTTTGCGCATACATGAAATGAACACATTTTTCTCCAAAACTATAACACATGCAAGCTTGTCCTGTTTGGTGGAGATGATATTTAATAAAATAAGTAGAAATCCACTAAAAGTTTTGTTTGGTTATCTTGCAATCCCGAGATAATCGTCTCCATGCTCCAAATCCATTTTAAAGCCATTTTTAAGGCATTTCGCGCATACATGAAATGAACACATTTTTCTCCAAAACTATAACAGATGCAAGCTTGTCCTGTTTGGTGGAGATGATATTTAATAAAATAAGTAGAAATCCACTAAAAGTTTTGTTTGGTTATCTTGCAATCCCGAGATAATCGTCTCCATGCTCCAAATCCATTTTAAAGCCATTTTTAAGGCATTTCGCGCATACATGAAATGAACACATTTTTCTCCAAAACTTTAACAGATGCAAGCTTGTCCTGTTTGGTGGAGATGATATTTAATAAAATAAGTAGAAATCCACTCAAAGTTTTGTTTGGTTATCTTGCAATCCCGAGATAATCGTCTCCATGCTCCAAATCCATTTTAAAGCCATTTTTAAGGCATTTCGCGCATACATGAAATGAACACATTTTTCTCCAAAACTATAACAGATGCAAGCTTGTCCTGTTTGGTGGAGATGATATTTAATAAAATAAGTAGAAATCCACTAAAAGTTTTGTTTGGTTATCTTGCAATCCCGAGATAATCGTCTCCATGCTCCAAATCCATTTTAAAGCCATTTTTAAGGCATTTCGCGCATACATGAAATGAACACATTTTTCTCCAAAACTATAACAGATGCAAGCTTGTCCTGTTTGGTGGAGATGATATTTAATAAAATAAGTAGAAATCCACTAAAAGTTTTGTTTGGTTATATTGCAATCCCGAGATAATCGTCTCCATGCTCCAAATCCATTTTAAAGCCATTTTTAAGGCATTTCGCGCATACATGAAATGAACACATTTTTCTCCAAAACTATAACAGATGCAAGCTTGTCCTGTTTGGTGGAGATGATATTTAATAAAATAAGTAGAAATCCACTAAAAGTTTTGTTTGGTTATCTTGCAATCCCGAGATAATCGTCTCCATGCTCCAAATCCATTTTAAAGCCATTTTTAAGGCATTTCGCGCATACATGAAATGAACACATTTTTCTCCAAAACTATAACAGATGCAAGCTTGTCCTGTTTGGTGGAGATGATATTTAATAAAATAAGTAGAAATCCACTAAAAGTTTTGTTTGGTTATCTTGCAATCCCGAGATAATCGTCTCCATGCTCCAAATCCATTTTAAAGCCATTTTTAAGGCATTTCGCGCATACATGAAATGAACACATTTTTCTCCAAAACTATAACAGATGCAAGCTTGTCCTGTTTGGTGGAGATGATATTTAATAAAATAAGTAGAAATCCACTAAACGTTTTGTTTGGTTATCTTGCAATCCCGAGATAATCGTCTCCATGCTCCAAATCCATTTTAAAGCCATTTTTAAGGCATTTCGCGCATACATGAAATGAACACATTTTTCTCCAAAACTATAACAGATGCAAGCTTGTCCTGTTTGGTGGAGATAATATTTAATAAAATAAGTAGAAATCCACTAAAAGTTTTGTTTGGTTATCTTGCAATCCCGAGATAATCGTCTCCATGCTCCAAATCCATTTTAAAGCCATTTTTAAGGCATTTCGCGCATACATGAAATGAACACATTTTTCTCCAAAACTATAACAGATGCAAGCTTGTCCTGTTTGGTGGAGATGATATTTAATAAAATAAGTAGAAATCCACTAAAATTTTTATTTGGTTATCTTGCAATCCCGAGATAATCGTCTCCATGCTCCAAATCCATTTTAAAGCCATTTTTAAGGCATTTCGCGCATACATGAAATGAACACATTTTTCTCCAAAACTATAACAGATGCAAGCTTGTCCTGTTTGGTGGAGATAATATTTAATAAAATAAGTAGAAATCTACTAAAAGTTTCTTTTGTTTATATTGCCATCCTGAGATAATCGTCTCCATGCTCCAAATCCATTTTAAAGCCATTTCAAAGGCATTTTGCGCATACATGAAATGAACACATTTTTCTCCAAAACTATAACACATGCAAGCTTGTCCTGTTTGGTGGAGATGATATTTAATAAAATAAGTAGAAATCCACTAAAAGTTTTGTTTGGTTATCTTGCAATCCCGAGATAATCGTCTCCATGCTCCAAATCCATTTTAAAGCCATTTTTAAGGCATTTCGCGCATACATGAAATGAACACATTTTTCTCCAAAACTATAACAGATGCAAGCTTGTCCTGTTTGGTGGAGATGATATTTAATAAAATAAGTAGAAATCCACTAAAAGTTTTGTTTGGTTATCTTGCAATCCCGAGATAATCGTCTCCATGCTCCAAATCCATTTTAAAGCCATTTTTAAGGCATTTCGCGCATACATGAAATGAACACATTTTTCTCCAAAACTATAACAGATGCAAGCTTGTCCTGTTTGGTGGAGATGATATTTAATAAAATAAGTAGAAATCCACTAAAAGTTTTGTTTGGTTATATTGCAATCCCAAAATAATCGTCTCCATGCTCCAAATCCATTTTAAAGCCATTTTTAAGGCATTTCGCGCATACATGAAATGAACACATTTTTCTCCAAAACTATAACAGATGCAAGCTTGTCCTGTTTGGTGGAGATGATATTTAATAAAATAAGTAGAAATCCACTAAAAGTTTTGTTTGGTTATCTTGCAATCCCGAGATAATCGTCTCCATGCTCCAAATCCATTTTAAAGCCATTTTTAAGGCATTTCGCGCATACATGAAATGAACACATTTTTCTCCAAAACTATAACAGATGCAAGCTTGTCCTGTTTGGTGGAGATGTTATTTAATAAAATAAGTAGAAATCCACTAAAGGTTTTGTTTGGTTATCTTGCAATCCCGAGATAATCGTCTCCATGCTCCAAATCCATTTTAAAGCCATTTTTAAGGCATTTCGCGCATACATGAAATGAACACATTTTTCTCCAAAACTATAACAGATGCAAGCTTGTCCTGTTTGGTGGAGATGATATTTAATAAAATAAGTAGAAATCCACTAAACGTTTTGTTTGGTTATCTTGCAATCCCGAGATAATCGTCTCCATGCTCCAAATCCATTTTAAAGCCATTTTTAAGGCATTTCGCGCATACATGAAATGAACACATTTTTCTCCAAAACTATAACAGATGCAAGCTTGTCCTGTTTGGTGGAGATAATATTTAATAAAATAAGTAGAAATCCACTAAAAGTTTTGTTTGGTTATCTTGCAATCCCGAGATAATCGTCTCCATGCTCCAAATCCATTTTAAAGCCATTTTTAAGGCATTTCGCGCATACATGAAATGAACACATTTTTCTCCAAAACTATAACAGATGCAAGCTTGTCCTGTTTGGTGGAGATGATATTTAATAAAATAAGTAGAAATCCACTAAAATTTTTATTTGGTTATCTTGCAATCCCGAGATAATCGTCTCCATGCTCCAAATCCATTTTAAAGCCATTTTTAAGGCATTTCGCGCATACATGAAATGAACACATTTTTCTCCAAAACTATAACAGATGCAAGCTTGTCCTGTTTGGTGGAGATAATATTTAATAAAATAAGTAGAAATCTACTAAAAGTTTCTTTTGTTTATATTGCCATCCTGAGATAATCGTCTCCATGCTCCAAATCCATTTTAAAGCCATTTCAAAGGCATTTTGCGCATACATGAAATGAACACATTTTTCTCCAAAACTATAACACATGCAAGCTTGTCCTGTTTGGTGGAGATGATATTTAATAAAATAAGTAGAAATCCACTAAAAGTTTTGTTTGGTTATCTTGCAATCCCGAGATAATCGTCTCCATGCTCCAAATCCATTTTAAAGCCATTTTTAAGGCATTTCGCGCATACATGAAATGAACACATTTTTCTCCAAAACTATAACAGATGCAAGCTTGTCCTGTTTGGTGGAGATGATATTTAATAAAATAAGTAGAAATCCACTAAAAGTTTTGTTTGGTTATCTTGCAATCCCGAGATAATCGTCTCCATGCTCCAAATCCATTTTAAAGCCATTTTTAAGGCATTTCGCGCATACATGAAATGAACACATTTTTCTCCAAAACTATAACAGATGCAAGCTTGTCCTGTTTGGTGGAGATGATATTTAATAAAATAAGTAGAAATCCACTAAAAGTTTTGTTTGGTTATATTGCAATCCCAAAATAATCGTCTCCATGCTCCAAATCCATTTTAAAGCCATTTTTAAGGCATTTCGCGCATACATGAAATGAACACATTTTTCTCCAAAACTATAACAGATGCAAGCTTGTCCTGTTTGGTGGAGATGATATTTAATAAAATAAGTAGAAATCCACTAAAAGTTTTGTTTGGTTATCTTGCAATCCCGAGATAATCGTCTCCATGCTCCAAATCCATTTTAAAGCCATTTTTAAGGCATTTCGCGCATACATGAAATGAACACATTTTTCTCCAAAACTATAACAGATGCAAGCTTGTCCTGTTTGGTGGAGATGATATTTAATAAAATAAGTAGAAATCCACTAAAAGTTTTGTTTGGTTATCTTGCAATCCCGAGATAATCGTCTCCATGCTCCAAATCCATTTTAAAGCCATTTTTAAGGCATTTCGCGCATACATGAAATGAACACATTTTTCTCCAAAACTATAACAGATGCAAGCTTGTCCTGTTTGGTGGAGATGATATTTAATAAAATAAGTAGAAATCCACTAAAGGTTTTGTTTGGTTATCTTGCAATCCCGAGATAATCGTCTCCATGCTCCAAATCCATTTTAAAGCCATTTTTAAGGCATTTCGCGCATACATGAAATGAACACATTTTTCTCCAAAACTATAACAGATGCAAGCTTGTCCTGTTTGGTGGAGATGATATTTAATAAAATAAGTAGAAATCCACTAAAAGTTTTGTTTGGTTATCTTGCAATCCCGAGATAATCGTCTCCATGCTCCAAATCCATTTTAAAGCCATTTTTAAGGCATTTCGCGCATACATGAAATGAACACATTTTTCTCCAAAACTATAACAGATGCAAGCTTGTCCTGTTTGGTGGAGATGATATTTAATAAAATAAGTAGAAATCCACTAAAAGTTTTGTTTGGTTATCTTGCAATCCCGAGATAATCGTCTCCATGCTCCAAATCCATTTTAAAGCCATTTTTAAGGCATTTCGCGCATACATGAAATGAACACATTTTTCTCCAAAACTATAACAGATGCAAGCTTGTCCTGTTTGGTGGAGATGATATTTAATAAAATAAGTAGAAATCCACTAAAAGTTTTGTTTGGTTATCTTGCAATCCCGAGATAATCGTCTCCATGCTTCAAATCCATTTTAAAGCCATTTTTAAGGCATTTCGCGCATACATGAAATGAACACATTTTTCTCCAAAACTATAACAGATGCAAGCTTGTCCTGTTTGGTGGAGATGATATTTAATAAAATAAGTAGAAATCCACTAAAAGTTTTGTTTGGTTATCTTGCAATCCCGAGATAATCGTCTCCATGCTCCAAATCCATTTTAAAGCCATTTCAAAGGCATTTTGCGCATACATGAAATGAACACATTTTTCTCCAAAACTATAACACATGCAAGCTTGTCCTGTTTGGTGGAGATGATATTTAATAAAATAAGTAGAAATCCACTAAAAGTTTTGTTTGGTTATCTTGAAATCCCGAGATAATCGTCTCCATGCTCCAAATCCATTTTAAAGCCATTTTTAAGGCATTTCGCGCATACATGAAATGAACACATTTTTCTCCAAAACTATAACAGATGCAAGCTTGTCCTGTTTGGTGGAGATAATATTTAATAAAATAAGTAGAAATCTACTAAAAGTTTCGTTTGTTTATATTGCCATCCTGAGATAATCGTCTCCATGCTCCAAATCCATTTTAAAGCCATTTCAAAGGCATTTTGCGCATACATGAAATGAACACATTTTTCTCCAAAACTATAACACATGCAAGCTTGTCCTGTTTGGTGGAGATGATATTTAATAAAATAAGTAGAAATCCACTAAAAGTTTTGTTTGGTTATCTTGCAATCCCGAGATAATCGTCTCCATGCTCCAAATCCATTTTAAAGCAATTTTTAAGGCATTTCGCGCATACATGAAATGAACACATTTTTCTCCAAAACTATAACAGATGCAAGCTTGTCCTGTTTGGTGGAGATGATATTTAATAAAATAAGTAGAAATCCACTAAAAGTTTTGTTTGGTTATCTTGCAATCCCGAGATAATCGTCTCCATGCTCCAAATCCATTTTAAAGCCATTTTTAAGGCATTTCGCGCATACATGAAATGAACACATTTTTCTCCAAAACTATAACAGATGCAAGCTTGTCCTGTTTGGTGGAGATGATATTTAATAAAATAAGTAGAAATCCACTAAAAGTTTTGTTTGGTTATCTTGCAATCCTGAGATAATCGTCTCCATGCTCCAAATCCATTTTAAAGCCATTTTTAAGGCATTTCGCGCATACATGAAATGAACACATTTTTCTCCAAAACTATAACAGATGCAAGCTTGTCCTGTTTGGTGGAGATAATATTTAATAAAATAAGTAGAAATCTACTAAAAGTTTCGTTTGTTTATATTGCCATCCTGAGATAATCGTCTCCATGCTCCAAATCCATTTTAAAGCCATTTCAAAGGCATTTTGCGCATACATGAAATGAACACATTTTTCTCCAAAACTATAACACATGCAAGCTTGTCCTGTTTGGTGGAGATGATATTTAATAAAATAAGTAGAAATCCACTAAAAGTTTTGTTTGGTTATCTTGCAATCCCGAGATAATCGTCTCCATGCTCCAAATCCATTTTAAAGCAATTTTTAAGGCATTTCGCGCATACATGAAATGAACACATTTTTCTCCAAAACTATAACAGATGCAAGCTTGTCCTGTTTGGTGGAGATGATATTTAATAAAATAAGTAGAAATCCACTAAAAGTTTTGTTTGGTTATCTTGCAATCCCGAGATAATCGTCTCCATGCTCCAAATCCATTTTAAAGCCATTTTTAAGGCATTTCGCGCATACATGAAATGAACACATTTTTCTCCAAGACTATAACAGATGCAAGCTTGTCCTGTTTGGTGGAGATGATATTTAATAAAATAAGTAGAAATCCACTAAAAGTTTTGTTTGGTTATCTTGCAATCCCGAGATAATCGTCTCCATGCTCCAAATCCATTTTAAAGCCATTTTTAAGGCATTTCGCGCATACATGAAATGAACACATTTTTCTCCAAAACTATAACAGATGCAAGCTTGTCCTGTTTGGTGGAGATGATATTTAATAAAATAAGTAGAAATCCACTAAAAGTTTTGTTTGGTTATCTTGCAATCCCGAGATAATCGTCTCCATGCTCCAAATCCATTTTAAAGCCATTTTTAAGGCATTTCGCGCATACATGAAATGAACACATTTTTCTCCAAAACTATAACACATGCAAGCTTGTCCTGTTTGGTGGAGATGATATTTAATAAAATAAGTAGAAATCCACTAAAAGTTTTGTTTGGTTATCTTGCAATCCCGAGATAATCGTCTCCATGCTCCAAATCCATTTTAAAGCCATTTTTAAGGCATTTCGCGCATACATGAAATGAACACATTTTTCTCCAAAACTATAACAGATGCAAGCTTGTCCTGTTTGGTGGAGATGATATTTAATAAAATAAGTAGAAATCCACTAAAAGTTTTGTTTGGTTATCTTGCAATCCCGAGATAATCGTCTCCATGCTCCAAATCCATTTTAAAGCCATTTTTAAGGCATTTCGCGCATACATGAAATGAACACATTTTTCTCCAAAACTATAACAGATGCAAGCTTGTCCTGTTTGGTGGAGATGATATTTAATAAAATAAGTAGAAATCCACTAAAAGTTTTGTTTGGTTATCTTGCAATCCCGAGATAATCGTCTCCATGCTCCAAATCCATTTTAAAGCCATTTCAAAGGCATTTTGCGCATACATGAAATGAACACATTTTTCTCCAAAACTATAACACATGCAAGCTTGTCCTGTTTGGTGGAGATGATATTTAATAAAATAAGTAGAAATCCACTAAAAGTTTTGTTTGGTTATCTTGCAATCCCGAGATAATCGTCTCCATGCTCCAAATCCATTTTAAAACCATTTTTAAGGCATTTCGCGCATACATGAAATGAACACATTTTTCTCCAAAACTATAACAGATGCAAGCTTGTCCTGTTTGGTGGAGATGATATTTAATAAAATAAGTAGAAATCCACTAAAAGTTTTGTTTGGTTATCTTGCAATCCCGAGATAATCGTCTCCATGCTCCAAATCCATTTTAAAGCCATTTTTAAGGCATTTCGCGCATACATGAAATGAACACATTTTTCTCCAAAACTATAACAGATGCAAGCTTGTCCTGTTTGGTGGAGATGATATTTAATAAAATAAGTAGAAATCCACTAAAATTTTTGTTTGGTTATCTTGCAATCCCGAGATAATCGTCTCCATGCTCCAAATCCATTTTAAAGCCATTTTTAAGGCATTTCGCGCATACATGAAATGAACACATTTTTCTCCAAAACTATAACAGATGCAAGCTTGTCCTGTTTGGTGGAGATGATATTTAATAAAATAAGTAGAAATCCACTAAAAGTTTTGTTTGGTTATCTTGCAATCCCGAGATAATCGTCTCCATGCTCCAAATCCATTTTAAAGCCATTTTTAAGGCATTTCGCGCATACATGAAATGAACACATTTTTCTCCAAAACTATAACAGATGCAAGCTTGTCCTGTTTGGTGGAGATGATATTTAATAAAATAAGTAGAAATCCACTAAAAGTTTTGTTTGGTTATCTTGCAATCCCGAGATAATCGTCTCCATGCTCCAAATCCATTTTAAAGCCATTTTTAAGGCATTTCGCGCATACATGAAATGAACACATTTTTCTCCAAAACTATAACAGATGCAAGCTTGTCCTGTTTGGTGGAGATGATATTTAATAAAATAAGTAGAAATCCACTAAAAGTTTTGTTTGGTTATCTTGCAATCCCGAGATAATCGTCTCCATGCTCCAAATCCATTTTAAAGCCATTTCAAAGGCATTTTGCGCATACATGAAATGAACACATTTTTCTCCAAAACTATAACACATGCAAGCTTGTCCTGTTTGGTGGAGATGATATTTAATAAAATAAGTAGAAATCCACTAAAAGTTTTGTTTGGTTATCTTGCAATCCCGAGATAATCGTCTCCATGCTCCAAATCCATTTTAAAGCCATTTTTAAGGCATTTCGCGCATACATGAAATGAACACATTTTTCTCCAAAACTATAACAGATGCAAGCTTGTCCTGTTTGGTGGAGATGATATTTAATAAAATAAGTAGAAATCCACTAAAATTTTTGTTTGGTTATCTTGCAATCCCGAGATAATCGTCTCCATGCTCCAAATCCATTTTAAAGCCATTTTTAAGGCATTTCGCGCATACATGAAATGAACACATTTTTCTCCAAAACTATAACAGATGCAAGCTTGTCCTGTTTGGTGGAGATGATATTTAATAAAATAAGTAGAAATCCACTAAAAGTTTTGTTTGGTTATATTGCAATCCCGAGATAATCGTCTCCATGCTCCAAATCCATTTTAAAGCCATTTTTAAGGCATTTCGCGCATACATGAAATGAACACATTTTTCTCCAAAACTATAACAGATGCAAGCTTGTCCTGTTTGGTGGAGATGATATTTAATAAAATAAGTAGAAATCCATCAAAAGTTTTGTTTGGTTATCTTGCAATCCCGAGATAATCGTCTCCATGCTCCAAATCCATTTTAAAGCCATTTTTAAGGCATTTCGCGCATACATGAAATGAACACATTTTTCTCCAAAACTATAACAGATGCAAGCTTGTCCTGTTTGGTGGAGATAATATTTAATAAAATAAGTAGAAATCTACTAAAAGTTTCGTTTGTTTATATTGCCATCCTGAGATAATCGTCTCCATGCTCCAAATCCATTTTAAAGCCATTTCAAAGGCATTTTGCGCATACATGAAATGAACACATTTTTCTCCAAAACTATAACAGATGCAAGCTTGTCCTGTTTGGTGGAGATGATATTTAATAAAATAAGTAGAAATCCACTAAAAGTTTTGTTTGGTTATCTTGCAATCCCGAGATAATCGTCTCCATGCTCCAAATCCATTTTAAAGCCATTTTTAAGGCATTTCGCGCATACATGAAATGAACACATTTTTCTGCAAAACTATAACAGATGCAAGCTTGTCCTATTTGGTGGAGATGATATTTAATAAAATAAGTAGAAATCCACTAAAAGTTTTGTTTGGTTATCTTGCAATCCCGAGATAATCGTCTCCATGCTCCAAATCCATTTTAAAGCCATTTCAAAGGCATTTTGCGCATACATGAAATGAACACATTTTTCTCCAAAACTATAACACATGCAAGCTTGTCCTGTTTGGTGGAGATGATATTTAATAAAATAAGTAGAAATCCACTAAAAGTTTTGTTTGGTTATCTTGCAATCCCGAGATAATCGTCTCCATGCTCCAAATCCATTTTAAAGCCATTTTTAAGGCATTTCGCGCATACATGAAATGAACACATTTTTCTCCAAAACTATAACAGATGCAAGCTTGTCCTGTTTGGTGGAGATAATATTTAATAAAATAAGTAGAAATCTACTAAAAGTTTCGTTTGTTTATATTGCCATCCTGAGATAATCGTCTCCATGCTCCAAATCCATTTTAAAGCCATTTCAAAGGCATTTTGCGCATACATGAAATGAACACATTTTTCTCCAAAACTATAACAGATGCAAGCTTGTCCTGTTTGGTGGAGATGATATTTAATAAAATAAGTAGAAATCCACTAAAAGTTTTGTTTGGTTATCTTGCAATCCCGAGATAATCGTCTCCATGCTCCAAATCCATTTTAAAGCCATTTTTAAGGCATTTCGCGCATACATGAAATGAACACATTTTTCTGCAAAACTATAACAGATGCAAGCTTGTCCTATTTGGTGGAGATGATATTTAATAAAATAAGTAGAAATCCACTAAAAGTTTTGTTTGGTTATCTTGCAATCCCGAGATAATCGTCTCCATGCTCCAAATCCATTTTAAAGCCATTTCAAAGGCATTTTGCGCATACATGAAATGAACACATTTTTCTCCAAAACTATAACACATGCAAGCTTGTCCTGTTTGGTGGAGATGATATTTAATAAAATAAGTAGAAATCCACTAAAAGTTTTGTTTGGTTATCTTGCAATCCCGAGATAATCGTCTCCATGCTCCAAATCCATTTTAAAGCCATTTTTAAGGCATTTCGCGCATACATGAAATGAACACATTTTTCTCCAAAACTATAACAGATGCAAGCTTGTCCTGTTTGGTGGAGATGATATTTAATAAAATAAGTAGAAATCCACTAAAAGTTTTGTTTGGTTATCTTGCAATCCCGAGATAATCGTCTCCATGCTCCAAATCCATTTTAAAGTTCGCGCATACATGAAATGAACACATTTTTCTCCAAAACTATAACAGATGCAAGCTTGTCCTGTTTGGTGGAGATGATATTTAATAAAATAAGTAGAAATCCACTAAAATTTTTGTTTGGTTATCTTGCAATCCCGAGATAATCGTCTCCATGCTCCAAATCCATTTTAAAGCCATTTTTAAGGCATTTCGCGCATACATGAAATGAACACATTTTTCTCCAAAACTATAACAGATGCAAGCTTGTCCTGTTTGGTGGAGATGATATTTAATAAAATAAGTAGAAATCCACTAAAAGTTTTGTTTGGTTATATTGCAATCCCGAGATAATCGTCTCCATGCTCCAAATCCATTTTAAAGCCATTTTTAAGGCATTTCGCGCATACATGAAATGAACACATTTTTCTCCAAAACTATAACAGATGCAAGCTTGTCCTGTTTGGTGGAGATGATATTTAATAAAATAAGTAGAAATCCATCAAAAGTTTTGTTTGGTTATCTTGCAATCCCGAGATAATCGTCTCCATGCTCCAAATCCATTTTAAAGCCATTTTTAAGGCATTTCGCGCATACATGAAATGAACACATTTTTCTCCAAAACTATAACAGATGCAAGCTTGTCCTGTTTGGTGGAGATAATATTTAATAAAATAAGTAGAAATCTACTAAAAGTTTCGTTTGTTTATATTGCCATCCTGAGATAATCGTCTCCATGCTCCAAATCCATTTTAAAGCCATTTCAAGGGCATTTTGCGCATACATGAAATGAACACATTTTTCTCCAAAACTATAACACATGCAAGCTTGTCCTGTTTGGTGGAGATGATATTTAATAAAATAAGTAGAAATCCACTAAAAGTTTTGTTTGGTTATCTTGCAATCCCGAGATAATCGTCTCCATGCTCCAAATCCATTTTAAAGCCATTTTTAAGGCATTTCGCGCATACATGAAATGAACACATTTTTCTCCAAAACTATAACAGATGCAAGCTTGTCCTGTTTGGTGGAGATGATATTTAATAAAATAAGTAGAAATCCACTAAAAGTTTTGTTTGGTTATCTTGCAATCCCGAGATAATCGTCTCCATGCTCCAAATCCATTTTAAAGCCATTTTTAAGGCATTTCGCGCATACATGAAATGAACACATTTTTCTCCAAAACTATAACAGATGCAAGCTTGTCCTGTTTGGTGGAGATGATATTTAATAAAATAAGTAGAAATCCACTAAAAGTTTTGTTTGGTTATCTTGCAATCCCGAGATAATCGTCTCCATGCTCCAAATCCATTTTAAAGCCATTTTTAAGGCATTTCGCGCATACATGAAATGAACACATTTTTCTCCAAAACTATAACAGATGCAAGCTTGTCCTGTTTGGTGGAGATGATATTTAATAAAATAAGTAGAAATCCACTAAAAGTTTTGTTTGGTTATCTTGCAATCCCGAGATAATCGTCTCCATGCTCCAAATCCATTTTAAAGCCATTTTTAAGGCATTTCGCGCATACATGAAATGAACACATTTTTCTCCAAAACTATAACAGATGCAAGCTTGTCCTGTTTGGTGGAGATGATATTTAATAAAATAAGTAGAAATCCACTAAAAGTTTTGTTTGGTTATCTTGCAATCCCGAGATAATCGTCTCCATGCTCCAAATCCATTTTAAAGCCATTTTTAAGGCATTTCGCGCATACATGAAATGAACACATTTTTCTCCAAAACTATAACAGATGCAAGCTTGTCCTGTTTGGTGGAGATGATATTTAATAAAATAAGTAGAAATCCATCAAAAGTTTTGTTTGGTTATCTTGCAATCCCGAGATAATCGTCTCCATGCTCCAAATCCATTTTAAAGCCATTTTTAAGGCATTTCGCGCATACATGAAATGAACACATTTTTCTCCAAAACTATAACAGATGCAAGCTTGTCCTGTTTGGTGGAGATAATATTTAATAAAATAAGTAGAAATCTACTAAAAGTTTCGTTTGTTTATATTGCCATCCTGAGATAATCGTCTCCATGCTCCAAATCCATTTTAAAGCCATTTCAAAGGCATTTTGCGCATACATGAAATGAACACATTTTTCTCCAAAACTATAACACATGCAAGCTTGTCCTGTTTGGTGGAGATGATATTTAATAAAATAAGTAGAAATCCACTAAAAGTTTTGTTTGGTTATCTTGCAATCCCGAGATAATCGTCTCCATGCTCCAAATCCATTTTAAAGCCATTTTTAAGGCATTTCGCGCATACATGAAATGAACACATTTTTCTCCAAAACTATAACAGATGCAAGCTTGTCCTGTTTGGTGGAGATGATATTTAATAAAATAAGTAGAAATCCACTAAAAGTTTTGTTTGGTTATCTTGCAATCCCGAGATAATCGTCTCCATGCTCCAAATCCATTTTAAAGCCATTTTTAAGGCATTTCGCGCATACATGAAATGAACACATTTTTCTCCAAAACTATAACAGATGCAAGCTTGTCCTGTTTGGTGGAGATGATATTTAATAAAATAAGTAGAAATCCACTAAAAGTTTTGTTTGGTTATCTTGCAATCCCAAGATAATCGTCTCCATGCTCCAAATCCATTTTAAAGCCATTTTTAAGGCATTTCGCGCATACATGAAATGAACACATTTTTCTCCAAAACTATAACAGATGCAAGCTTGTCCTGTTTGGTGGAGATGATATTTAATAAAATAAGTAGAAATCCACTAAAAGTTTTGTTTGGTTATCTTGCAATCCCGAGATAATCGTCTCCATGCTCCAAATCCATTTTAAAGCCATTTTTAAGGCATTTCGCGCATACATGAAATGAACACATTTTTCTCCAAAACTATAACAGATGCAAGCTTGTCCTATTTGGTGGAGATGATATTTAATAAAATAAGTAGAAATCCACTAAAAGTTTTGTTTGGTTATCTTGCAATCCCGAGATAATCGTCTCCATGCTCCAAATCCATTTTAAAGCCATTTCAAAGGCATTTTGCGCATACATGAAATGAACACATTTTTCTCCAAAACTATAACACATGCAAGCTTGTCCTGTTTGGTGGAGATGATATTTAATAAAATAAGTAGAAATCCACTAAAAGTTTTGTTTGGTTATCTTGCAATCCCGAGATAATCGTCTCCATGCTCCAAATCCATTTTAAAGCCATTTTTAAGGCATTTCGCGCATACATGAAATGAACACATTTTTCTCCAAAACTATAACAGATGCAAGCTTGTCCTGTTTGGTGGAGATGATATTTAATAAAATAAGTAGAAATCCACTAAAAGTTTTGTTTGGTTATCTTGCAATCCCGAGATAATCGTCTCCATGCTCCAAATCCATTTTAAAGCCATTTTTAAGGCATTTCGCGCATACATGAAATGAACACATTTTTCTCCAAAACTATAACAGATGCAAGCTTGTCCTATTTGGTGGAGATGATATTTAATAAAATAAGTAGAAATCCACTAAAAGTTTTGTTTGGTTATCTTGCAATCCCGAGATAATCGTCTCCATGCTCCAAATCCATTTTAAAGCCATTTTTAAGGCATTTCGCGCATACATGAAATGAACACATTTTTCTCCAAAACTATAACAGATGCAAGCTTGTCCTGTTTGGTGGAGATGATATTTAATAAAATAAGTAGAAATCCATCAAAAGTTTTGTTTGGTTATCTTGCAATCCCGAGATAATCGTCTCCATGCTCCAAATCCATTTTAAAGCCATTTTTAAGGCATTTCGCGCATACATGAAATGAACACATTTTTCTCCAAAACTATAACAGATGCAAGCTTGTCCTGTTTGGTGGAGATAATATTTAATAAAATAAGTAGAAATCTACTAAAAGTTTCGTTTGTTTATATTGCCATCCTGAGATAATCGTCTCCATGCTCCAAATCCATTTTAAAGCCATTTCAAAGGCATTTTGCGCATACATGAAATGAACACATTTTTCTCCAAAACTATAACACATGCAAGCTTGTCCTGTTTGGTGGAGATGATATTTAATAAAATAAGTAGAAATCCACTAAAAGTTTTGTTTGGTTATCTTGCAATCCCGAGATAATCGTCTCCATGCTCCAAATCCATTTTAAAGCCATTTTTAAGGCATTTCGCGCATACATGAAATGAACACATTTTTCTCCAAAACTATAACAGATGCAAGCTTGTCCTGTTTGGTGGAGATGATATTTAATAAAATAAGTAGAAATCCACTAAAAGTTTTGTTTGGTTATCTTGCAATCCCGAGATAATCGTCTCCATGCTCCAAATCCATTTTAAAGCCATTTTTAAGGCATTTCGCGCATACATGAAATGAACACATTTTTCTCCAAAACTATAACAGATGCAAGCTTGTCCTGTTTGGTGGAGATGATATTTAATAAAATAAGTAGAAATCCACTAAAAGTTTTGTTTGGTTATCTTGCAATCCCAAGATAATCGTCTCCATGCTCCAAATCCATTTTAAAGCCATTTTTAAGGCATTTCGCGCATACATGAAATGAACACATTTTTCTCCAAAACTATAACAGATGCAAGCTTGTCCTGTTTGGTGGAGATGATAATTAATAAAATAAGTAGAAATCCACTAAAAGTTTTGTTTGGTTATCTTGCAATCCCGAGATAATCGTCTCCATGCTCCAAATCCATTTTAAAGCCATTTTTAAGGCATTTCGCGCATACATGAAATGAACACATTTTTCTCCAAAACTATAACAGATGCAAGCTTGTCCTATTTGGTGGAGATGATATTTAATAAAATAAGTAGAAATCCACTAAAAGTTTTGTTTGGTTATCTTGCAATCCCGAGATAATCGTCTCCATGCTCCAAATCCATTTTAAAGCCATTTCAAAGGCATTTTGCGCATACATGAAATGAACACATTTTTCTCCAAAACTATAACACATGCAAGCTTGTCCTGTTTGGTGGAGATGATATTTAATAAAATAAGTAGAAATCCACTAAAAGTTTTGTTTGGTTATCTTGCAATCCCGAGATAATCGTCTCCATGCTCCAAATCCATTTTAAAGCCATTTTTAAGGCATTTCGCGCATACATGAAATGAACACATTTTTCTCCAAAACTATAACAGATGCAAGCTTGTCCTGTTTGGTGGAGATGATATTTAATAAAATAAGTAGAAATCCACTAAAAGTTTTGTTTGGTTATCTTGCAATCCCGAGATAATCGTCTCCATGCTCCAAATCCATTTTAAAGCCATTTTTAAGGCATTTCGCGCATACATGAAATGAACACATTTTTCTCCAAAACTATAACAGATGCAAGCTTGTCCTGTTTGGTGGAGATGATATTTAATAAAATAAGTAGAAATCCACTAAAATTTTTGTTTGGTTATCTTGCAATCCCGAGATAATCGTCTCCATGCTCCAAATCCATTTTAAAGCCATTTTTAAGGCATTTCGCGCATACATGAAATGAACACATTTTTCTCCAAAACTATAACAGATGCAAGCTTGTCCTGTTTGGTGGAGATGATATTTAATAAAATAAGTAGAAATCCACTAAAAGTTTTGTTTGGTTATATTGCAATCCCGAAATAATCGTCTCCATGCTCCAAATCCATTTTAAAGCCATTTTTAAGGCATTTCGCGCATACATGAAATGAACACATTTTTCTCCAAAACTATAACAGATGCAAGCTTGTCCTGTTTGGTGGAGATGATATTTAATAAAATAAGTAGAAATCCACTAAAAGTTTTGTTTGGTTATCTTGCAATCCCGAGATAATCGTCTCCATGCTCCAAATCCATTTTAAAGCCATTTTTAAGGCATTTCGCGCATACATGAAATGAACACATTTTTCTCCAAAACTATAACAGATGCAAGCTTGTCCTGTTTGGTGGAGATGATATTTAATAAAATAAGTAGAAATCCACTAAAAGTTTTGTTTGGTTATCTTGCAATCCCGAGATAATCGTCTCCATGCTCCAAATCCATTTTAAAGCCATTTTTAAGGCATTTCGCGCATACATGAAATGAACACATTTTTCTCCAAAACTATAACAGATGCAAGCTTGTCCTGTTTGGTGGAGATGATATTTAATAAAATAAGTAGAAATCCACTAAAATTTTTGTTTGGTTATCTTGCAATCCCGAGATAATCGTCTCCATGCTCCAAATCCATTTTAAAGCCATTTTTAAGGCATTTCGCGCATACATGAAATGAACACATTTTTCTCCAAAACTATAACAGATGCAAGCTTGTCCTGTTTGGTGGAGATGATATTTAATAAAATAAGTAGAAATCCACTAAAAGTTTTGTTTGGTTATCTTGCAATCCCGAGATAATCGTCTCCATGCTCCAAATCCATTTTAAAGCCATTTTTAAGGCATTTCGCGCATACATGAAATGAACACATTTTTCTCCAAAACTATAACAGATGCAAGCTTGTCCTGTTTGGTGGAGATGATATTTAATAAAATAAGTAGAAATCCACTAAAAGTTTTGTTTGGTTATCTTGCAATCCCGAGATAATCGTCTCCATGCTCCAAATCCATTTTAAAGCCATTTTTAAGGCATTTCGCGCATATATGAAATGAACACATTTTTCTCCAAAACTATAACAGATGCAAGCTTGTCCTATTTGGTGGAGATGATATTTAATAAAATAAGTAGAAATCCACTAAAAGTTTTGTTTGGTTATCTTGCAATCCCGAGATAATCGTCTCCATGCTCCAAATCCATTTTAAAGCCATTTCAAAGGCATTTTGCGCATACATGAAATGAACACATTTTTCTCCAAAACTATAACACATGCAAGCTTGTCCTGTTTGGTGGAGATGATATTTAATAAAATAAGTAGAAATCCACTAAAAGTTTTGTTTGGTTATCTTGCAATCCCGAGATAATCGTCTCCATGCTCCAAATCCATTTTAAAGCCATTTTTAAGGCATTTCGCGCATACATGAAATGAACACATTTTTCTCCAAAACTATAACAGATGCAAGCTTGTCCTGTTTGGTGGAGATGATATTTAATAAAATAAGTAGAAATCAACTAAAAGTTTTGTTTGGTTATCTTGCAATCCCGAGATAATCGTCTCCATGCTCCAAATCCATTTTAAAGCCATTTTTAAGGCATTTCGCGCATACATGAAATGAACACATTTTTCTCCAAAACTATAACAGATGCAAGCTTGTCCTGTTTGGTGGAGATGATATTTAATAAAATAAGTAGAAATCCACTAAAATTTTTGTTTGGTTATCTTGCAATCCCGAGATAATCGTCTCCATGCTCCAAATCCATTTTAAAGCCATTTTTAAGGCATTTCGCGCATACATGAAATGAACACATTTTTCTCCAAAACTATAACAGATGCAAGCTTGTCCTGTTTGGTGGAGATGATATTTAATAAAATAAGTAGAAATCCACTAAAAGTTTTGTTTGGTTATCTTGCAATCCCGAGATAATCGTCTCCATGCTCCAAATCCATTTAAAGCCATTTTTAAGGCATTTCGCGCATACATGAAATGAACACATTTTTCTCCAAAACTATAACAGATGCAAGCTTGTCCTGTTTGGTGGAGATGATATTTAATAAAATAAGTAGAAATCCACTAAAAGTTTTGTTTGGTTATCTTGCAATCCCGAGATAATCGTCTCCATGCTCCAAATCCATTTTAAAGCCATTTTTAAGGCATTTCGCGCATACATGAAATGAACACATTTTTCTCCAAAACTATAACAGATGCAAGCTTGTCCTGTTTGGTGGAGATGATATTTAATAAAATAAGTAGAAATCCACTAAAAGTTTTGTTTGGTTATCTTGCAATCCCGAGATAATCGTCTCCATGCTCCAAATCCATTTTAAAGCCATTTTTAAGGCATTTCGCGCATACATGAAATGAACACATTTTTCTCCAAAACTATAACAGATGCAAGCTTGTCCTGTTTGGTGGAGATGATATTTAATAAAATAAGTAGAAATCCACTAAAAGTTTTGTTTGGTTATCTTGCAATCCCGAGATAATCGTCTCCATGCTCCAAATCCATTTTAAAGCCATTTTTAAGGCATTTCGCGCATACATGAAATGAACACATTTTTCTCCAAAACTATAACAGATGCAAGCTTGTCCTGTTTGGTGGAGATGATATTTAATAAAATAAGTAGAAATCCACTAAAAGTTTTGTTTGGTTATCTTGCAATCCCGAGATAATCGTCTCCATGCTCCAAATCCATTTTAAAGCCATTTTTAAGGCATTTCGCGCATACATGAAATGAACACATTTTTCTCCAAAACTATAACAGATGCAAGCTTGTCCTGTTTGGTGGAGATGATATTTAATAAAATAAGTAGAAATCCACTAAAAGTTTTGTTTGGTTATCTTGCAATCCCGAGATAATCGTCTCCATGCTCCAAATCCATTTTAAAGCCATTTTTAAGGCATTTCGCGCATACATGAAATGAACACATTTTTCTCCAAAACTATAACAGATGCAAGCTTGTCCTGTTTGGTGGAGATGATATTTAATAAAATAAGTAGAAATCCACTAAAAGTTTTGTTTGGTTATCTTGCAATCCCGAGATAATCGTCTCCATGCTCCAAATCCATTTTAAAGCCATTTTTAAGGCATTTCGCGCATACATGAAATGAACACATTTTTCTCCAAAACTATAACAGATGCAAGCTTGTCCT
This sequence comes from Anomaloglossus baeobatrachus, assembly GCF_048569485.1. Classification (NCBI taxonomy): domain Eukaryota; kingdom Metazoa; phylum Chordata; class Amphibia; order Anura; family Aromobatidae; genus Anomaloglossus; species Anomaloglossus baeobatrachus. The sequence continues at coordinate 50,475 of NW_027442567.1, forward strand.
ATTTGGTGGAGATGATATTTAATAAAATAAGTAGAAATCCACTAAAAGTTTTGTTTGGTTATCTTGCAATCCCGAGATAATCGTCTCCATGCTCCAAATCCATTTTAAAGCCATTTCAAAGGCATTTTGCGCATACATGAAATGAACACATTTTTCTCCAAAACTATAACACATGCAAGCTTGTCCTGTTTGGTGGAGATGATATTTAATAAAATAAGTAGAAATCCACTAAACGTTTTGTTTGGTTATCTTGCAATCCCGAGATAATCGTCTCCATGCTCCAAATCCATTTTAAAGCCATTTTTAAGGCATTTCGCGCATACATGAAATGAACACATTTTTCTCCAAAACTATAACAGATGCAAGCTTGTCCTGTTTGGTGGAGATGATATTTAATAAAATAAGTAGAAATCCACTAAAAGTTTTGTTTGGTTATCTTGCAATCCCGAGATAATCGTCTCCATGCTCCAAATCCATTTTAAAGCCATTTCAAAGGCATTTTGCGCATACATGAAATGAACACATTTTTCTCCAAAACTATAACACATGCAAGCTTGTCCTGTTTGGTGGAGATGATATTTAATAAAATAAGTAGAAATCCACTAAAAGTTTTGTTTGGTTATCTTGCAATCCCGAGGTAATCGTCTCCATGCTCCAAATCCATTTTAAAGCCATTTTTAAGGCATTTCGCGCATACATGAAATGAACACATTTTTCTCCAAAACTATAACAGATGCAAGCTTGTCCTGTTTGGTGGAGATGATATTTAATAAAATAAGTAGAAATCCACTAAAAGTTTTGTTTGGTTATCTTGCAATCCCGAGATAATCGTCTCCATGCTCCAAATCCATTTTAAAGCCATTTTTAAGGCATTTCGCGCATACATGAAATGAACACATTTTTCTCCAAAACTATAACAGATGCAAGCTTGTCCTGTTTGGTGGAGATGATATTTAATAAAATAAGTAGAAATCCACTAAAAGTTTTGTTTGGTTATCTTGCAATCCCGAGATAATCGTCTCCATGCTCCAAATCCATTTTAAAGCCATTTTTAAGGCATTTCGCGCATACATGAAATGAACACATTTTTCTCCAAAACTATAACAGATGCAAGCTTGTCCTGTTTGGTGGAGATGATATTTAATTAAAATAAGTAGAAATCCACTAAAATTTTTGTTTGGTTATCTTGCAATCCCGAGATAATCGTCTCCATGCTCCAAATCCATTTTAAAGCCATTTTTAAGGCATTTCGCGCATACATGAAATGAACACATTTTTCTCCAAAACTATAACAGATGCAAGCTTGTCCTGTTTGGTGGAGATGATATTTAATAAAATAAGTAGAAATCCACTAAAAGTTTTGTTTGGTTATCTTGCAATCCCGAGATAATCGTCTCCATGCTCCAAATCCATTTTAAAGCCATTTTTAAGGCATTTCGCGCATACATGAAATGAACACATTTTTCTCCAAAACTATAACACATGCAAGCTTGTCCTGTTTGGTGGAGATGATATTTAATAAAATAAGTAGAAATCCACTAAAAGTTTTGTATGGTTATCTTGCAATCCCGAGATAATCGTCTCCATGCTCCAAATCCATTTTAAAGCCATTTTTAAGGCATTTCGCGCATACATGAAATGAACACATTTTTCTCCAAAACTATAACAGATGCAAGCTTGTCCTGTTTGGTGGAGATGATATTTAATAAAATAAGTAGAAATCCACTAAAAGTTTTGTTTGGTTATCTTGCAATCCCGAGATAATCGTCTCCATGCTCCAAATCCATTTTAAAGCCATTTTTAAGGCATTTCGCGCATACATGAAATGAACACATTTTTCTCCAAAACTATAACAGATGCAAGCTTGTCCTGTTTGGTGGAGATGATATTTAATAAAATAAGTAGAAATCCACTAAAATTTTTGTTTGGTTATCTTGCAATCCCGAGATAATCGTCTCCATGCTCCAAATCCATTTTAAAGCCATTTTTAAGGCATTTCGCGCATACATGAAATGAACACATTTTTCTCCAAAACTATAACAGATGCAAGCTTGTCCTGTTTGGTGGAGATGATATTTAATAAAATAAGTAGAAATCCACTAAAAGTTTTGTTTGGTTATCTTGCAATCCCGAGATAATCGTCTCCATGCTCCAAATCCATTTTAAAGCCATTTTTAAGGCATTTCGCGCATACATGAAATGAACACATTTTTCTCCAAAACTATAACAGATGCAAGCTTGTCCTGTTTGGTGGAGATGATATTTAATAAAATAAGTAGAAATCCACTAAAAGTTTTGTTTGGTTATCTTGCAATCCCGAGATAATCGTCTCCATGCTCCAAATCCATTTTAAAGCCATTTTTAAGGCATTTCGCGCATACATGAAATGAACACATTTTTCTCCAAAACTATAACAGATGCAAGCTTGTCCTGTTTGGTGGAGATGATATTTAATAAAATAAGTAGAAATCCACTAAAAGTTTTGTTTGGTTATCTTGCAATCCCGAGATAATCGTCTCCATGCTCCAAATCCATTTTAAAGCCATTTTTAAGGCATTTCGCGCATACATGAAATGAACACATTTTTCTCCAAAACTATAACAGATGCAAGCTTGTCCTGTTTGGTGGAGATGATATTTAATTAAAATAAGTAGAAATCCACTAAAATTTTTGTTTGGTTATCTTGCAATCCCGAGATAATCGTCTCCATGCTCCAAATCCATTTTAAAGCCATTTTTAAGGCATTTCGCGCATACATGAAATGAACACATTTTTCTCCAAAACTATAACAGATGCAAGCTTGTCCTGTTTGGTGGAGATGATATTTAATTAAAATAAGTAGAAATCCACTAAAATTTTTGTTTGGTTATCTTGCAATCCCGAGATAATCGTCTCCATGCTCCAAATCCATTTTAAAGCCATTTTTAAGGCATTTCGCGCATACATGAAATGAACACATTTTTCTCCAAAACTATAACAGATGCAAGCTTGTCCTGTTTGGTGGAGATGATATTTAATAAAATAAGTAGAAATCCACTAAAAGTTTTGTTTGGTTATCTTGCAATCCCGAGATAATCGTCTCCATGCTCCAAATCCATTTTAAAGCCATTTTTAAGGCATTTCGCGCATACATGAAATGAACACATTTTTCTCCAAAACTATAACACATGCAAGCTTGTCCTGTTTGGTGGAGATGATATTTAATAAAATAAGTAGAAATCCACTAAAAGTTTTGTATGGTTATCTTGCAATCCCGAGATAATCGTCTCCATGCTCCAAATCCATTTTAAAGCCATTTTTAAGGCATTTCGCGCATACATGAAATGAACACATTTTTCTCCAAAACTATAACAGATGCAAGCTTGTCCTGTTTGGTGGAGATGATATTTAATAAAATAAGTAGAAATCCACTAAAAGTTTTGTTTGGTTATCTTGCAATCCCGAGATAATCGTCTCCATGCTCCAAATCCATTTTAAAGCCATTTTTAAGGCATTTCGCGCATACATGAAATGAACACATTTTTCTCCAAAACTATAACAGATGCAAGCTTGTCCTGTTTGGTGGAGATAATATTTAATAAAATAAGTAGAAATCTACTAAAAGTTTCGTTTGTTTATATTGCCATCCTGAGATAATCGTCTCCATGCTCCAAATCCATTTTAAAGCCATTTCAAAGGCATTTTGCGCATACATGAAATGAACACATTTTTCTCCAAAACTATAACACATGCAAGCTTGTCCTGTTTGGTGGAGATGATATTTAATAAAATAAGTAGAAATCCACTAAAAGTTTTGTTTGGTTATCTTGCAATCCCGAGATAATCGTCTCCATGCTCCAAATCCATTTTAAAGCCATTTTTAAGGCATTTCGCGCATACATGAAATGAACACATTTTTCTCCAAAACTATAACAGATGCAAGCTTGTCCTGTTTGGTGGAGATGATATTTAATAAAATAAGTAGAAATCCACTAAAAGTTTTGTTTGGTTATCTTGCAATCCCGAGATAATCGTCTCCATGCTCCAAATCCATTTTAAAGCCATTTTTAAGGCATTTCGCGCATACATGAAATGAACACATTTTTCTCCAAAACTATAACAGATGCAAGCTTGTCCTGTTTGGTGGAGATGATATTTAATAAAATAAGTAGAAATCCACTAAAAGTTTTGTTTGGTTATCTTGCAATCCCGAGATAATCGTCTCCATGCTCCAAATCCATTTTAAAGCCATTTTTAAGGCATTTCGCGCATACATGAAATGAACACATTTTTCTCCAAAACTATAACAGATGCAAGCTTGTCCTGTTTGGTGGAGATGATATTTAATAAAATAAGTAGAAATCCACTAAAAGTTTTGTTTGGTTATCTTGCAATCCCGAGATAATCGTCTCCATGCTCCAAATCCATTTTAAAGCCATTTTTAAGGCATTTCGCGCATACATGAAATGAACACATTTTTCTCCAAAACTATAACAGATGCAAGCTTGTCCTATTTGGTGGAGATGATATTTAATAAAATAAGTAGAAATCCACTAAAAGTTTTGTTTGGTTATCTTGCAATCCCGAGATAATCGTCTCCATGCTCCAAATCCATTTTAAAGCCATTTCAAAGGCATTTTGCGCATACATGAAATGAACACATTTTTCTCCAAAACTATAACACATGCAAGCTTGTCCTGTTTGGTGGAGATGATATTTAATAAAATAAGTAGAAATCCACTAAAAGTTTTGTTTGGTTATCTTGCAATCCCGAGATAATCGTCTCCATGCTCCAAATCCATTTTAAAGCCATTTTTAAGGCATTTCGCGCATACATGAAATGAACACATTTTTCTCCAAAACTATAACAGATGCAAGCTTGTCCTGTTTGGTGGAGATGATATTTAATAAAATAAGTAGAAATCACCTAAAAGTTTTGTTTGGTTATCTTGCAATCCCGAGATAATCGTCTCCATGCTCCAAATCCATTTTAAAGCCATTTTTAAGGCATTTCGCGCATACATGAAATTAACACATTTTTCTCCAAAACTATAACAGATGCAAGCTTGTCCTGTTTGGTGGAGATGATATTTAATAAAATAAGTAGAAATCCACTAAAAGTTTTGTTTGGTTATCTTGCAATCCCGAGATAATCGTCTCCATGCTCCAAATCCATTTTAAAGCCATTTTTAAGGCATTTCGCGCATACATGAAATGAACACATTTTTCTCCAAAACTATAACAGATGCAAGCTTGTCCTGTTTGGTGGAGATGATATTTAATAAAATAAGTAGAAATCCACTAAAAGTTTTGTTTGGTTATCTTGCAATCCCGAGATAATCGTCTCCATGCTCCAAATCCATTTTAAAGCCATTTTTAAGGCATTTCGCGCATACATGAAATGAACACATTTTTCTCCAAAACTATAACAGATGCAAGCTTGTCCTATTTGGTGGAGATGATATTTAATAAAATAAGTAGAAATCCACTAAAAGTTTTGTTTGGTTATCTTGCAATCCCGAGATAATCGTCTCCATGCTCCAAATCCATTTTAAAGCCATTTTTAAGGCATTTCGCGCATACATGAAATGAACACATTTTTCTCCAAAACTATAACAGATGCAAGCTTGTCCTGTTTGGTGGAGATGATATTTAATAAAATAAGTAGAAATCCACTAAAAGTTTTGTTTGGTTATCTTGCAATCCCGAGATAATCGTCTCCATGCTCCAAATCCATTTTAAAGCCATTTTTAAGGCATTTCGCGCATACATGAAATGAACACATTTTTCTCCAAAACTATAACAGATGCAAGCTTGTCCTATTTGGTGGAGATGATATTTAATAAAATAAGTAGAAATCCACTAAAAGTTTTGTTTGGTTATCTTGCAATCCCGAGATAATCGTCTCCATGCTCCAAATCCATTTTAAAGCCATTTCAAAGGCATTTTGCGCATACATGAAATGAACACATTTTTCTCCAAAACTATAACACATGCAAGCTTGTCCTGTTTGGTGGAGATGATATTTAATAAAATAAGTAGAAATCCACTAAAAGTTTTGTTTGGTTATCTTGCAATCCCGAGATAATCGTCTCCATGCTCCAAATCCATTTTAAAGCCATTTTTAAGGCATTTCGCGCATACATGAAATGAACACATTTTTCTCCAAAACTATAACAGATGCAAGCTTGTCCTGTTTGGTGGAGATGATATTTAATAAAATAAGTAGAAATCCACTAAAAATTTTGTTTGGTTATCTTGCAATCCCGAGATAATCGTCTCCATGCTCCAAATCCATTTTAAAGCCATTTTTAAGGCATTTCGCGCATACATGAAATGAACACATTTTTCTCCAAAACTATAACAGATGCAAGCTTGTCCTGTTTGGTGGAGATGATATTTAATAAAATAAGTAGAAATCCACTAAAAGTTTTGTTTGGTTATCTTGCAATCCCGAGATAATCGTCTCCATGCTCCAAATCCATTTTAAAGCCATTTTTAAGGCATTTCGCGCATACATGAAATGAACACATTTTTCTCCAAAACTATAACAGATGCAAGCTTGTCCTATTTGGTGGAGATGATATTTAATAAAATAAGTAGAAATCCACTAAAAGTTTTGTTTGGTTATCTTGCAATCCCGAGATAATCGTCTCCATGCTCCAAATCCATTTTAAAGCCATTTCAAAGGCATTTTGCGCATACATGAAATGAACACATTTTTCTCCAAAACTATAACACATGCAAGCTTGTCCTGTTTGGTGGAGATGATATTTAATAAAATAAGTAGAAATCCACTAAAAGTTTTGTTTGGTTATCTTGCAATCCCGAGATAATCGTCTCCATGCTCCAAATCCATTTTAAAGCCATTTTTAAGGCATTTCGCGCATACATGAAATGAACACATTTTTCTCCAAAACTATAACAGATGCAAGCTTGTCCTGTTTGGTGGAGATGATATTTAATAAAATAAGTAGAAATCCACTAAAAATTTTGTTTGGTTATCTTGCAATCCCGAGATAATCGTCTCCATGCTCCAAATCCATTTTAAAGCCATTTTTAAGGCATTTCGCGCATACATGAAATGAACACATTTTTCTCCAAAACTATAACAGATGCAAGCTTGTCCTGTTTGGTGGAGATGATATTTAATAAAATAAGTAGAAATCCACTAAAATTTTTGTTTGGTTATCTTGCAATCCCGAGATAATCGTCTCCATGCTCCAAATCCATTTTAAAGCCATTTTTAAGGCATTTCGCGCATACATGAAATGAACACATTTTTCTCCAAAACTATAACAGATGCAAGCTTGTCCTGTTTGGTGGAGATGATATTTAATAAAATAAGTAGAAATCCACTAAAAGTTTTGTTTGGTTATCTTGCAATCCCGAGATAATCGTCTCCATGCTCCAAATCCATTTTAAAGCCATTTCAAAGGCATTTTGCGCATACATGAAATGAACACATTTTTCTCCAAAACTATAACAGATGCAAGCTTGTCCTGTTTGGTGGAGATGATATTTAATAAAATAAGTAGAAATCCACTAAAAGTTTTGTTTGGTTATCTTGCAATCCCGAGATAATCGTCTCCATGCTCCAAATCCATTTTAAAGCCATTTTTAAGGCATTTCGCGCATACATGAAATGAACACATTTTTCTCCAAAACTATAACAGATGCAAGCTTGTCCTGTTTGGTGGAGATGATATTTAATAAAATAAGTAGAAATCCACTAAAAGTTTGGTTTGGTTATCTTGCAATCCCGAGATAATCGTCTCCATGCTCCAAATCCATTTTAAAGCCATTTTTAAGGCATTTCGCGCATACATGAAATGAACACATTTTTCTCCAAAACTATAACAGATGCAAGCTTGTCCTGTTTGGTGGAGATGATATTTAATAAAATAAGTAGAAATCCACTAAAATTTTTGTTTGGTTATCTTGCAATCCCGAGATAATCGTCTCCATGCTCCAAATCCATTTTAAAGCCATTTTTAAGGCATTTCGCGCATACATGAAATGAACACATTTTTCTCCAAAACTATAACAGATGCAAGCTTGTCCTGTTTGGTGGAGATGATATTTAATAAAATAAGTAGAAATCCACTAAAAGTTTTGTTTGGTTATCTTGCAATCCCGAGATAATCGTCTCCATGCTCCAAATCCATTTTAAAGCCATTTTTAAGGCATTTCGCGCATACATGAAATGAACACATTTTTCTCCAAAACTATAACAGATGCAAGCTTGTCCTGTTTGGTGGAGATGATATTTAATAAAATAAGTAGAAATCCACTAAAAATTTTGTTTGGTTATCTTGCAATCCCGAGATAATAGTCTCCATGCTCCAAATCCATTTTAAAGCCATTTTTAAGGCATTTCGCGCATACATGAAATGAACACATTTTTCTCCAAAACTATAACAGATGCAAGCTTGTCCTGTTTGGTGGAGATGATATTTAATAAAATAAGTAGAAATCCACTAAAATTTTTGTTTGGTTATCTTGCAATCCCGAGATAATCGTCTCCATGCTCCAAATCCATTTTAAAGCCATTTTTAGCATACATGAAATGAACACATTTTTCTCCAAAACTATAACAGATGCAAGCTTGTCCTGTTTGGTGGAGATGATATTTAATAAAATAAGTAGAAATCCACTAAAAGTTTTGTTTGGTTATCTTGCAATCCCGAGATAATCGTCTCCATGCTCCAAATCCATTTTAAAGCCATTTCAAAGGCATTTTGCGCATACATGAAATGAACACATTTTTCTCCAAAACTATAACAGATGCAAGCTTGTCCTGTTTGGTGGAGATGATATTTAATAAAATAAGTAGAAATCCACTAAAAGTTTTGTTTGGTTATCTTGCAATCCCGAGATAATCGTCTCCATGCTCCAAATCCATTTTAAAGCCATTTTTAAGGCATTTCGCGCATACATGAAATGAACACATTTTTCTCCAAAACTATAACAGATGCAAGCTTGTCCTGTTTGGTGGAGATGATATTTAATAAAATAAGTAGAAATCCACTAAAAGTTTGGTTTGGTTATCTTGCAATCCCGAGATAATCGTCTCCATGCTCCAAATCCATTTTAAAGCCATTTTTAAGGCATTTCGCGCATACATGAAATGAACACATTTTTCTCCAAAACTATAACAGATGCAAGCTTGTCCTGTTTGGTGGAGATGATATTTAATAAAATAAGTAGAAATCCACTAAAAGTTTTGTTTGGTTATCTTGCAATCCCGAGATAATCGTCTCCATGCTCCAAATCCATTTTAAAGCCATTTTTAAGGCATTTCGCGCATACATGAAATGAACACATTTTTCTCCAAAACTATAACAGATGCAAGCTTGTCCTGTTTGGTGGAGATGATATTTAATAAAATAAGTAGAAATCCACTAAAAGTTTTGTTTGGTTATCTTGCAATCCCGAGATAATCGTCTCCATGCTCCAAATCCATTTTAAAGCCATTTTAAGGCATTTCGCGCATACATGAAATGAACACATTTTTTCTCCAAAACTATAACAGATGCAAGCTTGTCCTGTTTGGTGGAGATGATATTTAATAAAATAAGTAGAAATCCACTAAAAGTTTTGTTTGGTTATCTTGCAATCCCGAGATAATCGTCTCCATGCTCCAAATCCATTTTAAAGCCATTTTTAAGGCATTTCGCGCATACATGAAATGAACACATTTTTCTCCAAAACTATAACAGATGCAAGCTTGTCCTGTTTGGTGGAGATAATATTTAATAAAATAAGTAGAAATCTACTAAAAGTTTCGTTTGTTTATATTGCCATCCTGAGATAATCGTCTCCATGCTCCAAATCCATTTTAAAGCCATTTCAAAGGCATTTTGCGCATACATGAAATGAACACATTTTTCTCCAAAACTATAACACATGCAAGCTTGTCCTGTTTGGTGGAGATGATATTTAATAAAATAAGTAGAAATCCACTAAAAGTTTTGTTTGGTTATCTTGCAATCCCGAGATAATCGTCTCCATGCTCCAAATCCATTTTAAAGCCATTTTTAAGGCATTTCGCGCATACATGAAATGAACACATTTTTCTCCAAAACTATACTAGATGCAAGCTTGTCCTGTTTGGTGGAGATGATATTTAATAAAATAAGTAGAAATCCACTAAAAGTTTTGTTTGGTTATCTTGCAATCCCGAGATAATCGTCTCCATGCTCCAAATCCATTTTAAAGCCATTTTTAAGGCATTTCGCGCATACATGAAATGAACACATTTTTCTCCAAAACTATAACAGATGCAAGCTTGTCCTGTTTGGTGGAGATAATATTTAATAAAATAAGTAGAAATCCACTAAAAGTTTTGTTTGGTTATCTTGCAATCCCGAGATAATCGTCTCCATGCTCCAAATCCATTTTAAAGCCATTTTTAAGGCATTTCGCGCATACATGAAATGAACACATTTTTCTCCAAAACTATAACAGATGCAAGCTTGTCCTGTTTGGTGGAGATGATATTTAATAAAATAAGTAGAAATCCACTAAAAGTTTTGTTTGGTTATCTTGCAATCCCGAGATAATCGTCTCCATGCTCCAAATCCATTTTAAAGCCATTTTTAAGGCATTTCGCGCATACATGAAATGAACACATTTTTCTCCAAAACTATAACAGATGCAAGCTTGTCCTGTTTGGTGGAGATGATATTTAATAAAATAAGTAGAAATCCACTAAAAGTTTTGTTTGGTTATCTTGCAATCCCGAGATAATCGTCTCCATGCTCCAAATCCATTTTAAAGCCATTTTTAAGGCATTTCGCGCATACATGAAATGAACACATTTTTCTCCAAAACTATAACAGATGCAAGCTTGTCCTGTTTGGTGGAGATGATATTTAATAAAATAAGTAGAAATCCACTAAAAGTTTTGTTTGGTTATCTTGCAATCCCGAGATAATCGTCTCCATGCTCCAAATCCATTTTAAAGCCATTTTTAAGGCATTTCGCGCATACATGAAATGAACACATTTTTCTCCAAAACTATAACAGATGCAAGCTTGTCCTGTTTGGTGGAGATGATATTTAATAAAATAAGTAGAAATCCACTAAAAGTTTTGTTTGGTTATCTTGCAATCCCGAGATAATCGTCTCCATGCTCCAAATCCATTTTAAAGCCATTTTTAAGGCATTTCGCGCATACATGAAATGAACACATTTTTCTCCAAAACTATAACAGATGCAAGCTTGTCCTGTTTGGTGGAGATGATATTTAATAAAATAAGTAGAAATCCACTAAAAGTTTTGTTTGGTTATCTTGCAATCCCGAGATAATCGTCTCCATGCTCCAAATCCATTTTAAAGCCATTTTTAAGGCATTTCGCGCATACATGAAATGAACACATTTTTCTCCAAAACTATAACAGATGCAAGCTTGTCCTATTTGGTGGAGATGATATTTAATAAAATAAGTAGAAATCCACTAAAAGTTTTGTTTGGTTATCTTGAAATCCCGAGATAATCGTCTCCATGCTCCAAATCCATTTTAAAGCCATTTCAAAGGCATTTTGCGCATACATGAAATGAACACATTTTTCTCCAAAACTATAACACATGCAAGCTTGTCCTGTTTGGTGGAGATGATATTTAATAAAATAAGTAGAAATCCACTAAAAGTTTTGTTTGGTTATCTTGCAATCCCGAGATAATCGTCTCCATGCTCCAAATCCATTTTAAAGCCATTTTTAAGGCATTTCGCGCATACATGAAATGAACACATTTTTCTCCAAAACTATAACAGATGCAAGCTTGTCCTGTTTGGTGGAGATGATATTTAATAAAATAAGTAGAAATCCACTAAAAGTTTTGTTTGGTTATCTTGCAATCCCGAGATAATCGTCTCCATGCTCCAAATCCATTTTAAAGCCATTTTTAAGGCATTTCGCGCATACATGAAATGAACACATTTTTCTCCAAAACTATAACAGATGCAAGCTTGTCCTGTTTGGTGGAGATGATATTTAATAAAATAAGTAGAAATCCACTAAAATTTTTGTTTGGTTATCTTGCAATCCCGAGATAATCGTCTCCATGCTCCAAATCCATTTTAAAGCCATTTTTAAGGCATTTCGCGCATACATGAAATGAACACATTTTTCTCCAAAACTATAGCAGATGCAAGCTTGTCCTGTTTGGTGGAGATGATATTTAATAAAATAAGTAGAAATCCACTAAAAGTTTTGTTTGGTTATATTGCAATCCCGAGATAATCGTCTCCATGCTCCAAATCCATTTTAAAGCCATTTTTAAGGCATTTCGCGCATACATGAAATGAACACATTTTTCTCCAAAACTATAACAGATGCAAGCTTGTCCTGTTTGGTGGAGATGATATTTAATAAAATAAGTAGAAATCCACTAAAAGTTTTGTTTGGTTATCTTGCAATCCCGAGATAATCGTCTCCATGCTCCAAATCCATTTTAAAGCCATTTTTAAGGCATTTCGCGCATACATGAAATGAACACATTTTTCTCCAAAACTATAACAGATGCAAGCTTGTCCTGTTTGGTGGAGATAATATTTAATAAAATAAGTAGAAATCTACTAAAAGTTTCGTTTGTTTATATTGCCATCCTGAGATAATCGTCTCCATGCTCCAAATCCATTTTAAAGCCATTTCAAAGGCATTTTGCGCATACATGAAATGAACACATTTTTCTCCAAAACTATAACACATGCAAGCTTGTCCTGTTTGGTGGAGATGATATTTAATAAAATAAGTAGAAATCCACTAAAAGTTTTGTTTGGTTATCTTGCAATCCCGAGATAATCGTCTCCATGCTCCAAATCCATTTTAAAGCCATTTTTAAGGCATTTCGCGCATACATGAAATGAACACATTTTTCTCCAAAACTATAACAGATGCAAGCTTGTCCTGTTTGGTGGAGATGATATTTAATAAAATAAGTAGAAATCCACTAAAAGTTTTGTTTGGTTATCTTGCAATCCCGAGATAATCGTCTCCATGCTCCAAATCCTTTTTAAAGCCATTTTAAGGCATTTCGCGCATACATGAAATGAACACATTTTTCTCCAAAACTATAACAGATGCAAGCTTGTCCTGTTTGGTGGAGATGATATTTAATAAAATAAGTAGAAATCCACTAAAAGTTTTGTTTGGTTATCTTGCAATCCCGAGATAATCGTCTCCATGCTCCAAATCCATTTTAAAGCCATTTTTAAGGCATTTCGCGCATACATGAAATGAACACATTTTTCTCCAAAACTATAACAGATGCAAGCTTGTCCTGTTTGGTGGAGATGATATTTAATAAAATAAGTAGAAATCCACTAAAAGTTTTGTTTGGTTATCTTGCAATCCCGAGATAATCGTCTCCATGCTCCAAATCCATTTTAAAGCCATTTTTAAGGCATTTCGCGCATACATGAAATGAACACATTTTTCTCCAAAACTATAACAGATGCAAGCTTGTCCTGTTTGGTGGAGATGATATTTAATAAAATAAGTAGAAATCCACTAAAAGTTTTGTTTGGTTATCTTGCAATCCCGAGATAATCGTCTCCATGCTCCAAATCCATTTTAAAGCCATTTTTAAGGCATTTCGCGCATACATGAAATGAACACATTTTTCTCCAAAACTATAACAGATGCAAGCTTGTCCTGTTTGGTGGAGATAATATTTAATAAAATAAGTAGAAATCTACTAAAAGTTTCGTTTGTTTATATTGCCATCCTGAGATAATCGTCTCCATGCTCCAAATCCATTTTAAAGCCATTTCAAAGGCATTTTGCGCATACATGAAATGAACACATTTTTCTCCAAAACTATAACACATGCAAGCTTGTCCTGTTTGGTGGAGATGATATTTAATAAAATAAGTAGAAATCCACTAAAAGTTTTGTTTGGTTATCTTGCAATCCCGAGATAATTGTCTCCATGCTCCAAATCCATTTTAAAGCCATTTTTAAGGCATTTTGCGCATACATGAAATGAACACATTTTTCTCCAAAACTATAACAGATGCAAGCTTGTCCTGTTTGGTGGAGATGATATTTAATAAAATAAGTAGAAATCCACTAAAAGTTTTGTTTGGTTATCTTGCAATCCCGAGATAATCGTCTCCATGCTCCAAATCCATTTTAAAGCCATTTTTAAGGCATTTCGCGCATACATGAAATGAACACATTTTTCTCCAAAACTATAACAGATGCAAGCTTGTCCTGTTTGGTGGAGATGATATTTAATAAAATAAGTAGAAATCCACTAAACGTTTTGTTTGGTTATCTTGCAATCCCGAGATAATCGTCTCCATGCTCCAAATCCATTTTAAAGCCATTTTTAAGGCATTTCGCGCATACATGAAATGAACACATTTTTCTCCAAAACTATAACAGATGCAAGCTTGTCCTGTTTGGTGGAGATGATATTTAATAAAATAAGTAGAAATCCACTAAAAGTTTTGTTTGGTTATATTGCAATCCCGAGATAATCGTCTCCATGCTCCAAATCCATTTTAAAGGCATTTTTAAGGCATTTCGCGCATACATGAAATGAACACATTTTTCTCCAAAACTATAACAGATGCAAGCTTGTCCTGTTTGGTGGAGATGATATTTAATAAAATAAGTAGAAATCCACTAAAAGTTTTGTTTGGTTATCTTGCAATCCCGAGATAATCGTCTCCATGCTCCAAATCCATTTTAAAGCCATTTTTAAGGCATTTCGCGCATACATGAAATGAACACATTTTTCTCCAAAACTATAACAGATGCAAGCTTGTCCTGTTTGGTGGAGATGATATTTAATAAAATAAGTAGAAATCCACTAAAAGTTTTGTTTGGTTATATTGCAATCCCGAGATAATCGTCTCCATGCTCCAAATCCATTTTAAAGCCATTTTTAAGGCATTTCGCGCATACATGAAATGAACACATTTTTCTCCAAAACTATAACAGATGCAAGCTTGTCCTGTTTGGTGGAGATGATATTTAATAAAATAAGTAGAAATCCACTAAAAGTTTTGTTTGGTTATCTTGCAATCCCGAGATAATCGTCTCCATGCTCCAAATCCATTTTAAAGCCATTTTTAAGGCATTTCGCGCATACATGAAATGAACACATTTTTCTCCAAAACTATAACAGATGCAAGCTTGTCCTGTTTGGAGGAGATAATATTTAATAAAATAAGTAGAAATCTACTAAAAGTTTCGTTTGTTTATATTGCCATCCTGAGATAATCGTCTCCATGCTCCAAATCCATTTTAAAGCCATTTCAAAGGCATTTTGCGCATACATGAAATGAACACATTTTTCTCCAAAACTATAACAGATGCAAGCTTGTCCTGTTTGGTGGAGATAATATTTAATAAAATAAGTAGAAATCTACTAAAAGTTTCGTTTGTTTATATTGCCATCCTGAGATAATCGTCTCCATGCTCCAAATCCATTTTAAAGCCATTTCAAAGGCATTTTGCGCATACATGAAATGAACACATTTTTCTCCAAAACTATAACACATGCAAGCTTGTCCTGTTTGGTGGAGATGATATTTAATAAAATAAGTAGAAATCCACTAAAAGTTTCGTTTGGTTATCTTGCAATCCCGAGATAATCGTCTCCATGCTCCAAATCCATTTTAAAGCCATTTTTAAGGCATTTCGCGCATACATGAAATGAACACATTTTTCTCCAAAACTATAACAGATGCAAGCTTGTCCTGTTTGGTGGAGATGATATTTAATAAAATAAGTAGAAATCCACTAAAAGTTTTGTTTGGTTATCTTGCAATCCCGAGATAATCGTCTCCATGCTCCAAATCCATTTTAAAGCCATTTTTAAGGCATTTCGCGCATACATGAAATGAACACATTTTTCTCCAAAACTATAACAGATGCAAGCTTGTCCTGTTTGGTGGAGATGATATTTAATAAAATAAGTAGAAATCCACTAAAAGTTTTGTTTGGTTATCTTGCAATCCCGAGATAATCGTCTCCATGCTCCAAATCCATTTTAAAGCCATTTTTAAGGCATTTCGCGCATACATGAAATGAACACATTTTTCTCCAAAACTATAACAGATGCAAGCTTGTCCTGTTTGGTGGAGATGATATTTAATAAAATAAGTAGAAATCCACTAAAAGTTTTGTTTGGTTATCTTGCAATCCCGAGATAATCGTCTCCATGCTCCAAATCCATTTTAAAGCCATTTTTAAGGCATTTCGCGCATACATGAAATGAACACATTTTTCTCCAAAACTATAACAGATGCAAGCTTGTCCTGTTTGGTGGAGATGATATTTAATAAAATAAGTAGAAATCCACTAAAAGTTTTGTTTGGTTATCTTGCAATCGCGAGATAATCGTCTCCATGCTCCAAATCCATTTTAAAGCCATTTTTAAGGCATTTCGCGCATACATGAAATGAACACATTTTTCTCCAAAACTATAACAGATGCAAGCTTGTCCTGTTTGGTGGAGATGATATTTAATAAAATAAGTAGAAATCCACTAAAAGTTTTGTTTGGTTATCTTGCAATCCCGAGATAATCGTCTCCATGCTCCAAATCCATTTTAAAGCCATTTTTAAGGCATTTCGCGCATACATGAAATGAACACATTTTTCTCCAAAACTATAACAGATGCAAGCTTGTCCTGTTTGGTGGAGATGATATTTAATAAAATAAGTAGAAATCCACTAAAAGTTTTGTTTGGTTATCTTGCAATCCCGAGATCATCGTCTCCATGCTCCAAATCCATTTTAAAGCCATTTTTAAGGCATTTCGCGCATACATGAAATGAACACATTTTTCTCCAAAACTATAACAGATGCAAGCTTGTCCTGTTTGGTGGAGATGATATTTAATAAAATAAGTAGAAATCCACTAAAAGTTTTGTTTGGTTATCTTGCAATCCCGAGATAATCGTCTCCATGCTCCAAATCCATTTTAAAGCCATTTTTAAGGCATTTCGCGCATACATGAAATGAACACATTTTTCTCCAAAACTATAACAGATGCAAGCTTGTCCTGTTTGGTGGAGATGATATTTAATAAAATAAGTAGAAATCCACTAAAAGTTTTGTTTGGTTATCTTGCAATCCCGAGATAATCGTCTCCATGCTCCAAATCCATTTTAAAGCCATTTTTAAGGCATTTCGCGCATACATGAAATGAACACATTTTTCTCCAAAACTATAACAGATGCAAGCTTGTCCTGTTTGGTGGAGATGATATTTAATAAAATAAGTAGAAATCCACTAAAAGTTTTGTTTGGTTATCTTGCAATCCCGAGATAATCGTCTCCATGCTCCAAATCCATTTTAAAGCCATTTCAAAGGCATTTTGCGCATACATGAAATGAACACATTTTTCTCCAAAACTATAACACATGCAAGCTTGTCCTGTTTGGTGGAGATGATATTTAATAAAATAAGTAGAAATCCACTAAAAGTTTTGTTTGGTTATCTTGCAATCCCGAGATAATCGTCTCCATGCTCCAAATCCATTTTAAAGCCATTTTTAAGGCATTTCGCGCATACATGAAATGAACACATTTTTCTCCAAAACTATAACAGATGCAAGCTTGTCCTGTTTGGTGGAGATAATATTTAATAAAATAAGTAGAAATCTACTAAAAGTTTCGTTTGTTTATATTGCCATCCTGAGATAATCGTCTCCATTCTCCAAATCCATTTTAAAGCCATTTCAAAGGCATTTTGCGCATACATGAAATGAACACATTTTTCTCCAAAACTATAACAGATGCAAGCTTGTCCTGTTTGGTGGAGATGATATTTAATAAAATAAGTAGAAATCCACTAAAAGTTTTGTTTGGTTATCTTGCAATCCCGAGATAATCGTCTCCATGCTCCAAATCCATTTTAAAGCCATTTTTAAGGCATTTCGCGCATACATGAAATGAACACATTTTTATCCAAAACTATAACAGATGCAAGCTTGTCCTGTTTGGTGGAGATGATATTTAATAAAATAAGTAGAAATCCACTAAAAGTTTTGTTTGGTTATATTGCAATCCCGAGATAATCGTCTCCATGCTCCAAATCCATTTTAAAGCCATTTTTAAGGCATTTCGCGCATACATGAAATGAACACATTTTTCTCCAAAACTATAACAGATGCAAGCTTGTCCTGTTTGGTGGAGATGATATTTAATAAAATAAGTAGAAATCCACTAAAAGTTTTGTTTGGTTATCTTGCAATCCCGAGATAATCGTCTCCATGCTCCAAATCCATTTTAAAGCCATTTTTAAGGCATTTCGCGCATACATGAAATGAACACATTTTTCTCCAAAACTATAACAGATGCAAGCTTGTCCTGTTTGGTGGAGATAATATTTAATAAAATAAGTCGAAATCTACTAAAAGTTTCGTTTGTTTATATTGCCATCCTGAGATAATCGTCTCCATGCTCCAAATCCATTTTAAAGCCATTTCAAAGGCATTTTGCGCATACATGAAATGAACACATTTTTCTCCAAAACTATAACACATGCAAGCTTGTCCTGTTTGGTGGAGATGATATTTAATAAAATAAGTAGAAATCCACTAAAAGTTTTGTTTGGTTATCTTGCAATCCCGAGATAATCGTCTCCATACTCCAAATCCATTTTAAAGCCATTTTTAAGGCATTTCGCGCATACATGAAATGAACACATTTTTCTCCACAACTATAACAGATGCAAGCTTGTCCTGTTTGGTGGAGATGATATTTAATAAAATAAGTAGAAATCCACTAAAAGTTTTGTTTGGTTATCTTGCAATCCCGAGATAATCGTCTCCATGCTCCAAATCCATTTTAAAGCCATTTTTAAGGCATTTCGCGCATACATGAAATGAACACATTTTTCTCCAAAACTATAACAGATGCAAGCTTGTCCTGTTTGGTGGAGATGATATTTAATAAAATAAGTAGAAATCCACTAAAAGTTTTGTTTGGTTATCTTGCAATCCCGAGATAATCGTCTCCATGCTCCAAATCCATTTTAAAGCCATTTTTAAGGCATTTCGCGCATACATGAAATGAACACATTTTTCTCCAAAACTATAACAGATGCAAGCTTGTCCTGTTTGGTGGAGATGATATTTAATAAAATAAGTAGAAATCCACTAAAAGTTTTGTTTGGTTATCTTGCAATCCCGAGATAATCGTCTCCATGCTCCAAATCCATTTTAAAGCCATTTTTAAGGCATTTCGCGCATACATGAAATGAACACATTTTTCTCCAAAACTATAACAGATGCAAGCTTGTCCTGTTTGGTGGAGATGATATTTAACAAAATAAGTAGAAATCCACTAAAAGTTTTGTTTGGTTATCTTGCAATCCCGAGATAATCGTCTCCATGCTCCAAATCCATTTTAAAGCCATTTTAAGGCATTTCGCGCATACATGAAATGAACACATTTTTCTCCAAAACTATAACAGATGCAAGCTTGTCCTGTTTGGTGGAGATGATATTTAATAAAATAAGTAGAAATCCACTAAAAGTTTTGTTTGGTTATCTTGCAATCCCGAGATAATCGTCTCCATGCTCCAAATCCATTTTAAAGCCATTTTTAAGGCATTTCGCGCATACATGAAATGAACACATTTTTCTCCAAAACTATAACAGATGCAAGCTTGTCCTGTTTGGTGGAGATGATATTTAATAAAATAAGTAGAAATCCACTAAAAGTTTTGTTTGGTTATCTTGCAATCCCGAGATAATCGTCTCCATGCTCCAAATCCATTTTAAAGCCATTTTTAAGGCATTTCGCGCATACATGAAATGAACACATTTTTCTCCAAAACTATAACAGATGCAAGCTTGTCCTGTTTGGTGGAGATGATATTTAATAAAATAAGTAGAAATCCACTAAAAGTTTTGTTTGGTTATATTGCAATCCCGAGATAATCGTCTCCATGCTCCAAATCCATTTTAAAGCCATTTTTAAGGCATTTCGCGCATACATGAAATGAACACATTTTTCTCCAAAACTATAACAGATGCAAGCTTGTCCTGTTTGGTGGAGATGATATTTAATAAAATAAGTAGAAATCCACTAAAAGTTTTGTTTGGTTATCTTGCAATCCCGAGATAATCGTCTCCATGCTCCAAATCCATTTTAAAGCCATTTTTAAGGCATTTCGCGCATACATGAAATGAACACATTTTTCTCCAAAACTATAACAGATGCAAGCTTGTCCTGTTTGGTGGAGAAAATATTTAATAAAATAAGTCGAAATCTACTAAAAGTTTCGTTTGTTTATATTGCCATCCTGAGATAATCGTCTCCATGCTCCAAATCCATTTTAAAGCCATTTCAAAGGCATTTTGCGCATACATGAAATGAACACATTTTTCTCCAAAACTATAACACATGCAAGCTTGTCCTGTTTGGTGGAGATGATATTTAATAAAATAAGTAGAAATCCACTAAAAGTTTTGTTTGGTTATCTTGCAATCCCGAGATAATCGTCTCCATGCTCCAAATCCATTTTAAAGCCATTTTTAAGGCATTTCGCGCATACATGAAATGAACACATTTTTCTCCAAAACTATAACAGATGCAAGCTTGTCCTGTTTGGTGGAGATGATATTTAATAAAATAAGTAGAAATCCACTAAAAGTTTTGTTTGGTTATCTTGCAATCCCGAGATAATCGTCTCCATGCTCCAAATCCATTTTAAAGCCATTTTTAAGGCATTTCGCGCATACATGAAATGAACACATTTTTCTCCAAAACTATAACAGATGCAAGCTTGTCCTGTTTGGTGGAGATAATTTTAATAAAATAAGTAGAAATCTACTAAAAGTTTCGTTTGTTTATATTGCCATCCTGAGATAATCGTCTCCATGCTCCAAATCCATTTTAAAGCCATTTCAAAGGCATTTTGCGCATACATGAAATGAACACATTTTTCTCCAAAACTATAACACATGCAAGCTTGTCCTGTTTGGTGGAGATGATATTTAATAAAATAAGTAGAAATCCACTAAAAGTTTTGTTTGGTTATCTTGCAATCCCGAGATAATCGTCTCCATGCTCCAAATCCATTTTAAAGCCATTTTTAAGGCATTTCGCGCATACATGAAATGAACACATTTTTCTCCAAAACTATAACAGATGCAAGCTTGTCCTGTTTGGTGGAGATGATATTTAATAAAATAAGTAGAAATCCACTAAAAGTTTTGTTTGGTTATCTTGCAATCCCGAGATAATCGTCTCCATGCTCCAAATCCATTTTAAAGCCATTTTTAAGGCATTTCGCGCATACATGAAATGAACACATTTTTCTCCAAAACTATAACAGATGCAAGCTTGTCCTGTTTGGTGGAGATGATATTTAATAAAATAAGTAGAAATCCACTAAAAGTTTTGTTTGGTTATCTTGCAATCCCGAGATAATCGTCTCCATGCTCCAAATCCATTTTAAAGCCATTTTTAAGGCATTTCGCGCATACATGAAATGAACACATTTTTCTCCAAAACTATAACACATGCAAGCTTGTCCTGTTTCGTGGAGATGATATTTAATAAAATAAGTAGAAATCCACTAAAAGTTTTGTTTGGTTATCTTTCAATCCCGAGATAATCGTCTCCATGCTCCAAATCCATTTTAAAGCCATTTTTAAGGCATTTCGCGCATACATGAAATGAACACATTTTTCTCCAAAACTATAACAGATGCAAGCTTGTCCTGTTTGGTGGAGATGATATTTAATAAAATAAGTAGAAATCCACTAAAAGTTTTGTTTGGTTATCTTGCAATCCCGAGATAATCGTCTCCATGCTCCAAATCCATTTTAAAGCCATTTTTAAGGCATTTCGCGCATACATGAAATGAACACATTTTTCTCCAAAACTATAACAGATGCAAGCTTGTCCTGTTTGGTGGAGATAATATTTAATAAAATAAGTAGAAATCTACTAAAAGTTTCGTTTGTTTATATTGCCATCCTGAGATAATCGTCTCTATGCTCCAAATCCATTTTAAAGCCATTTCAAAGGCATTTTGCGCATACATGAAATGAACACATTTTTCTCCAAAACTATAACACATGCAAGCTTGTCCTGTTTGGTGGAGATGATATTTAATAAAATAAGTAGAAATCCACTAAAAGTTTTGTTTGGTTATCTTGCAATCCCGAGATAATCGTCTCCATGCTCCAAATCCATTTTAAAGCCATTTTTAAGGCATTTCGCGCATACATGAAATGAACACATTTTTCTCCAAAACTATAACAGATGCAAGCTTGTCCTGTTTGGTGGAGATGATATTTAATAAAATAAGTAGAAATCCACTAAAAGTTTTGTTTGGTTATCTTACAATCCCGAGATAATCGTCTCCATGCTCCAAATCCATTTTAAAGCCATTTTTAAGGCATTTCGCGCATACATGAAATGAACACATTTTTCTCCAAAACTATAACAGATGCAAGCTTGTCCTGTTTGGTGGAGATGATATTTAATAAAATAAGTAGAAATCCACTAAAAGTTTTGTTTGGTTATCTTGCAATCCCGAGATAATCGTCTCCATGCTCCAAATCCATTTTAAAGCCATTTTTAAGGCATTTCGCGCATACATGAAATGAACACATTTTTCTCCAAAACTATAACAGATGCAAGCTTGTCCTGTTTGGTGGAGATGATATTTAATAAAATAAGTAGAAATCCACTAAAAGTTTTGTTTGGTTATATTGCAATCCCGAGATAATCGTCTCCATGCTCCAAATCCATTTTAAAGCCATTTTTAAGGCATTTCGCGCATACATGAAATGAACACATTTTTCTCCAAAACTATAACAGATGCAAGCTTGTCCTGTTTGGTGGAGATGATATTTAATAAAATAAGTAGAAATCCACTAAAAGTTTTGTTTGGTTATCTTGCAATCCCGAGATAATCGTCTCCATGCTCCAAATCCATTTTAAAGCCATTTTTAAGGCATTTCGCGCATACATGAAATGAACACATTTTTCTCCAAAACTATAACAGATGCAAGCTTGTCCTGTTTGGTGGAGATGATATTTAATAAAATAAGTAGAAATCCACTAAAAGTTTTGTTTGGTTATCTTGCAATCCCGAGATAATCGTCTCCATGCTCCAAATCCATTTTAAAGCCATTTTTAAGGCATTTCGCGCATACATGAAATGAACACATTTTTCTCCAAAACTATAACAGATGCAAGCTTGTCCTGTTGGTGGAGATGATATTTAATAAAATAAGTAGAAATCCACTAAAAGTTTTGTTTGGTTATCTTGCAATCCCGAGATAATCGTCTCCATGCTCCAAATCCATTTTAAAGCCATTTTTAAGGCATTTCGCGCATACATGAAATGAACACATTTTTCTCCAAAACTATAACAGATGCAAGCTTGTCCTGTTTGGTGGAGATGATATTTAATAAAATAAGTAGAAATCCACTAAAAGTTTTGTTTGGTTATCTTGCAATCCCGAGATAATCGTCTCCATGCTCCAAATCCATTTTAAAGCCATTTTTAAGGCATTTCGCGCATACATGAAATGAACACATTTTTCTCCAAAACTATAACAGATGCAAGCTTGTCCTGTTTGGTGGAGATGATATTTAATAAAATAAGTAGAAATCCACTAAAAGTTTTGTTTGGTTATCTTGCAATCCCGAGATAATCGTCTCCATGCTCCAAATCCATTTTAAAGCCATTTTTAAGGCATTTCGCGCATACATGAAATGAACACATTTTTCTCCAAAATTATAACAGATGCAAGCTTGTCCTGTTTGGTGGAGATGATATTTAATAAAATAAGTAGAAATCCACTAAAAGTTTTGTTTGGTTATCTTGCAATCCCGAGATAATCGTCTCCATGCTCCAAATCCATTTTAAAGCCATTTTTAAGGCATTTCGCGCATACATGAAATGAACACATTTTTCTCCAAAACTATAACAGATGCAAGCTTGTCCTGTTTGGTGGAGATGATATTTAATAAAATAAGTAGAAATCCACTAAAAGTTTTGTTTGGTTACCTTGCAATCCCGAGATAATCGTCTCCATGCTCCAAATCCATTTTAAAGCCATTTTTAAGGCATTTCGCGCATACATGAAATGAACACATTTTTCTCCAAAACTATAACAGATGCAAGCTTGTCCTGTTTGGTGGAGATGATATTTAATAAAATAAGTAGAAATCCACTAAAAGTTTTGTTTGGTTATATTGCAATCCCGAGATAATCGTCTCCATGCTCCAAATCCATTTTAAAGCCATTTTTAAGGCATTTCGCGCATACATGAAATGAACACATTTTTCTCCAAAACTATAACAGATGCAAGCTTGTCCTGTTTGGTGGAGATGATATTTAATAAAATAAGTAGAAATCCACTAAAAGTTTTGTTTGGTTATCTTGCAATCCCGAGATAATCGTCTCCATGCTCCAAATCCATTTTAAAGCCATTTTTAAGGCATTTCGCGCATACATGAAATGAACACATTTTTCTCCAAAACTATAACAGATGCAAGCTTGTCCTGTTTGGTGGAGATGATATTTAATAAAATAAGTAGAAATCCACTAAAAGTTTTGTTTGGTTATCTTGCAATCCCGAGATAATCGTCTCCATGCTCCAAATCCATTTTAAAGCCATTTTTAAGGCATTTCGCGCATACATGAAATGAACACATTTTTCTCCAAAACTATAACAGATGCAAGCTTGTCCTGTTTGGTGGAGATGATATTTAATAAAATAAGTAGAAATCCACTAAAAGTTTTGTTTGGTTATCTTGCAATCCCGAGATAATCGTCTCCATGCTCCAAATCCATTTTAAAGCCATTTTTAAGGCATTTCGCGCATACATGAAATGAACACATTTTTCTCCAAAACTATAACAGATGCAAGCTTGTCCTCTTTGGTGGAGATGATATTTAATAAAATAAGTAGAAATCCACTAAAAGTTTTGTTTGGTTATCTTGCAATCCCGAGATAATCGTCTCCATGCTCCAAATCCATTTTAAAGCCATTTTTAAGGCATTTCGCGCATACATGAAATGAACACATTTTTCTCCAAAACTATAACAGATGCAAGCTTGTCCTGTTTGGTGGAGATGATATTTAATAAAATAAGTAGAAATCCACTAAAAGTTTTGTTTGGTTATCTTGCAATCCCGAGATAATCGTCTCCATGCTCCAAATCCATTTTAAAGCCATTTTTAAGGCATTTCGCGCATACATGAAATGAACACATTTTTCTCCAAAACTATAACAGATGCAAGCTTGTCCTGTTTGGTGGAGATGATATTTAATAAAATAAGTAGAAATCCACTAAAGGTTTTGTTTGGTTATCTTGCAATCCCGAGATAATCGTCTCCATGCTCCAAATCCATTTTAAAGCCATTTCAAAGGCATTTTGCGCATACATGAAATGAACACATTTTTCTCCAAAACTATAACACATGCAAGCTTGTCCTGTTTGGTGGAGATGATATTTAATAAAATAAGTAGAAATCCACTAAAAGTTTTGTTTGGTTATCTTGCAATCCCGAGGTAATCGTCTCCATGCTCCAAATCCATTTTAAAGCCATTTTTAAGGCATTTCGCGCATACATGAAATGAACACATTTTTCTCCAAAACTATAACAGATGCAAGCTTGTCCTGTTTGGTGGAGATGATATTTAATAAAATAAGTAGAAATCCACTAAAAGTTTTGTTTGGTTATCTTGCAATCCCGAGATAATCGTCTCCATGCTCCAAATCCATTTTAAAGCCATTTTTAAGGCATTTCGCGCATACATGAAATGAACACATTTTTCTCCAAAACTATAACAGATGCAAGCTTGTCCTTTTGGTGGAGATGATATTTAATAAAATAAGTAGAAATCCACTAAAAGTTTTGTTTGGTTATCTTGCAATCCCGAGATAATCGTCTCCATGCTCCAAATCCATTTTAAAGCCATTTTTAAGGCATTTCGCGCATACATGAAATGAACACATTTTTCTCCAAAACTATAACAGATGCAAGCTTGTCCTGTTTGGTGGAGATGATATTTAATAAAATAAGTAGAAATCCACTAAAAGTTTTGTTTGGTTATATTGCAATCGCGAGATAATCGTCTCCATGCTCCAAATCCATTTTAAAGCCATTTTTAAGGCATTTCGCGCATACATGAAATGAACACATTTTTCTCCAAAACTATAACAGATGCAAGCTTGTCCTGTTTGGTGGAGATGATATTTAATAAAATAAGTAGAAATCCACTAAAAGTTTTGTTTGGTTATCTTGCAATCCCGAGATAATCGTCTCCATGCTCCAAATCCATTTTAAAGCCATTTTTAAGGCATTTCGCGCATACATGAAATGAACACATTTTTCTCCAAAACTATAACAGATGCAAGCTTGTCCTGTTTGGTGGAGATGATATTTAATAAAATAAGTAGAAATCCACTAAAAGTTTTGTTTGGTTATATTGCAATCCCGAGATAATCGTCTCCATGCTCCAAATCCATTTTAAAGCCATTTTTAAGGCATTTCGCGCATACATGAAATGAACACATTTTTCTCCAAAACTATAACAGATGCAAGCTTGTCCTGTTTGGTGGAGATGATATTTAATAAAATAAGTAGAAATCCACTAAAAGTTTTGTTTGGTTATCTTGCAATCCCGAGATAATCGTCTCCATGCTCCAAATCCATTTTAAAGCCATTTTTAAGGCATTTCGCGCATACATGAAATGAACACATTTTTCTCCAAAACTATAACAGATGCAAGCTTGTCCTGTTTGGTGGAGATGATATTTAATAAAATAAGTAGAAATCCACTAAAAGTTTTGTTTGGTTATCTTGCAATCCCGAGATAATCGTCTCCATGCTCCAAATCCATTTTAAAGCCATTTTTAAGGCATTTCGCGCATACATGAAATGAACACATTTTTCTCCAAAACTATAACAGATGCAAGCTTGTCCTGTTTGGTGGAGATGATATTTAATAAAATAAGTAGAAATCCACTAAAAGTTTTGTTTGGTTACCTTGCAATCCCGAGATAATCGTCTCCATGCTCCAAATCCATTTTAAAGCCATTTTTAAGGCATTTCGCGCATACATGAAATGAACACATTTTTCTCCAAAACTATAACAGATGCAAGCTTGTCCTGTTTGGTGGAGATGATATTTAATAAAATAAGTAGAAATCCACTAAAAGTTTTGTTTGGTTATATTGCAATCCCGAGATAATCGTCTCCATGCTCCAAATCCATTTTAAAGCCATTTTTAAGGCATTTCGCGCATACATGAAATGAACACATTTTTCTCCAAAACTATAACAGATGCAAGCTTGTCCTGTTTGGTGGAGATGATATTTAATAAAATAAGTAGAAATCCACTAAAAGTTTTGTTTGGTTATCTTGCAATCCCGAGATAATCGTCTCCATGCTCCAAATCCATTTTAAAGCCATTTTTAAGGCATTTCGCGCATACATGAAATGAACACATTTTTCTCCAAAACTATAACAGATGCAAGCTTGTCCTGTTTGGTGGAGATGATATTTAATAAAATAAGTAGAAATCCACTAAAAGTTTTGTTTGGTTATCTTGCAATCCCGAGATAATCGTCTCCATGCTCCAAATCCATTTTAAAGCCATTTTTAAGGCATTTCGCGCATACATGAAATGAACACATTTTTCTCCAAAACTATAACAGATGCAAGCTTGTCCTGTTTGGTGGAGATGATATTTAATAAAATAAGTAGAAATCCACTAAAAGTTTTGTTTGGTTATCTTGCAATCCCGAGATAATCGTCTCCATGCTCCAAATCCATTTTAAAGCCATTTTTAAGGCATTTCGCGCATACATGAAATGAACACATTTTTCTCCAAAACTATAACAGATGCAAGCTTGTCCTCTTTGGTGGAGATGATATTTAATAAAATAAGTAGAAATCCACTAAAAGTTTTGTTTGGTTATCTTGCAATCCCGAGATAATCGTCTCCATGCTCCAAATCCATTTTAAAGCCATTTTTAAGGCATTTCGCGCATACATGAAATGAACACATTTTTCTCCAAAACTATAACAGATGCAAGCTTGTCCTGTTTGGTGGAGATGATATTTAATAAAATAAGTAGAAATCCACTAAAAGTTTTGTTTGGTTATCTTGCAATCCCGAGATAATCGTCTCCATGCTCCAAATCCATTTTAAAGCCATTTTTAAGGCATTTCGCGCATACATGAAATGAACACATTTTTCTCCAAAACTATAACAGATGCAAGCTTGTCCTGTTTGGTGGAGATGATATTTAATAAAATAAGTAGAAATCCACTAAAGGTTTTGTTTGGTTATCTTGCAATCCCGAGATAATCGTCTCCATGCTCCAAATCCATTTTAAAGCCATTTCAAAGGCATTTTGCGCATACATGAAATGAACACATTTTTCTCCAAAACTATAACACATGCAAGCTTGTCCTGTTTGGTGGAGATGATATTTAATAAAATAAGTAGAAATCCACTAAAAGTTTTGTTTGGTTATCTTGCAATCCCGAGGTAATCGTCTCCATGCTCCAAATCCATTTTAAAGCCATTTTTAAGGCATTTCGCGCATACATGAAATGAACACATTTTTCTCCAAAACTATAACAGATGCAAGCTTGTCCTGTTTGGTGGAGATGATATTTAATAAAATAAGTAGAAATCCACTAAAAGTTTTGTTTGGTTATCTTGCAATCCCGAGATAATCGTCTCCATGCTCCAAATCCATTTTAAAGCCATTTTTAAGGCATTTCGCGCATACATGAAATGAACACATTTTTCTCCAAAACTATAACAGATGCAAGCTTGTCCTTTTGGTGGAGATGATATTTAATAAAATAAGTAGAAATCCACTAAAAGTTTTGTTTGGTTATCTTGCAATCCCGAGATAATCGTCTCCATGCTCCAAATCCATTTTAAAGCCATTTTTAAGGCATTTCGCGCATACATGAAATGAACACATTTTTCTCCAAAACTATAACAGATGCAAGCTTGTCCTGTTTGGTGGAGATGATATTTAATAAAATAAGTAGAAATCCACTAAAAGTTTTGTTTGGTTATATTGCAATCGCGAGATAATCGTCTCCATGCTCCAAATCCATTTTAAAGCCATTTTTAAGGCATTTCGCGCATACATGAAATGAACACATTTTTCTCCAAAACTATAACAGATGCAAGCTTGTCCTGTTTGGTGGAGATGATATTTAATAAAATAAGTAGAAATCCACTAAAAGTTTTGTTTGGTTATCTTGCAATCCCGAGATAATCGTCTCCATGCTCCAAATCCATTTTAAAGCCATTTTTAAGGCATTTCGCGCATACATGAAATGAACACATTTTTCTCCAAAACTATAACAGATGCAAGCTTGTCCTGTTTGGTGGAGATGATATTTAATAAAATAAGTAGAAATCCACTAAAAGTTTTGTTTGGTTATATTGCAATCCCGAGATAATCGTCTCCATGCTCCAAATCCATTTTAAAGCCATTTTTAAGGCATTTCGCGCATACATGAAATGAACACATTTTTCTCCAAAACTATAACAGATGCAAGCTTGTCCTGTTTGGTGGAGATGATATTTAATAAAATAAGTAGAAATCCACTAAAAGTTTTGTTTGGTTATCTTGCAATCCCGAGATAATCGTCTCCATGCTCCAAATCCATTTTAAAGCCATTTTTAAGGCATTTCGCGCATACATGAAATGAACACATTTTTCTCCAAAACTATAACAGATGCAAGCTTGTCCTGTTTGGTGGAGATGATATTTAATAAAATAAGTAGAAATCCACTAAAAGTTTTGTTTGGTTATCTTGCAATCCCGAGATAATCGTCTCCATGCTCCAAATCCATTTTAAAGCCATTTTTAAGGCATTTCGCGCATACATGAAATGAACACATTTTTCTCCAAAACTATAACAGATGCAAGCTTGTCCTGTTTGGTGGAGATGATATTTAATAAAATAAGTAGAAATCCACTAAAAGTTTTGTTTGGTTATCTTGCAATCCCGAGATAATCGTCTCCATGCTCCAAATCCATTTTAAAGCCATTTTTAAGGCATTTCGCGCATACATGAAATGAACACATTTTTCTCCAAAACTATAACAGATGCAAGCTTGTCCTGTTTGGTGGAGATGATATTTAATAAAATAAGTAGAAATCCACTAAAAGTTTTGATGGTTATCTTGCAATCCCGAGATAATCGTCTCCATGCTCCAAATCCATTTTAAAGCCATTTTTAAGGCATTTCGCGCATACATGAAATGAACACATTTTTCTCCAAAACTATATCAGATGCAAGCTTGTCCTGTTTGGTGGAGATAATATTTAATAAAATAAGTAGAAATCTACTAAAAGTTTCGTTTGTTTATATTGCCATCCTGAGATAATCGTCTCCATGCTCCAAATCCATTTTAAAGCCATTTCAAAGGCATTTTGCGCATACATGAAATGAACACATTTTTCTCCAAAACTATAACAGATGCAAGCTTGATCCTGTTTGGTGGAGATGATATTTAATAAAATAAGTAGAAATCCACTAAAAGTTTTGTTTGGTTATCTTGCAATCCCGATTTAATCGTCTCCATGCTCCAAATCCATTTTAAAGCCATTTTTAAGGCATTTCGCGCATACATGAAATGAACACATTTTTCTCCAAAACTATAACAGATGCAAGCTTGTCCTGTTTGGTGGAGATGATATTTAATAAAATAAGTAGAAATCTACTAAAAGTTTCGTTTGTTTATATTGCCATCCTGAGATAATCGTCTCCATGCTCCAAATCCATTTTAAAGCCATTTCAAAGGCATTTTGCGCATACATGAAATGAACACATTTTTCTCCAAAACTATAACAGATGCAAGCTTGTCCTGTTTGGTGGAGATGATATTTAATAAAATAAGTAGAAATCCACTAAAAGTTTTGATGGTTATCTTGCAATCCCGAGATAATCGTCTCCATGCTCCAAATCCATTTTAAAGCCATTTTTAAGGCATTTCGCGCATACATGAAATGAACACATTTTTCTCCAAAACTATAACAGATGCAAGCTTGTCCTGTTTGGTGGAGATAATATTTAATAAAATAAGTAGAAATCTACTAAAAGTTTCGTTTGTTTATATTGCCATCCTGAGATAATCGCCTCCATGCTCCAAATCCATTTTAAAGCCATTTCAAAGGCATTTTGCGCATACATGAAATGAACACATTTTTCTCCAAAACTATAACACATGCAAGCTTGTCCTGTTTGGTGGAGATGATATTTAATAAAATAAGTAGAAATCCACTAAAAGTTTTGTTTGGTTATCTTGCAATCCCGAGATAATCGTCTCCATGCTCCAAATCCATTTTAAAGCCATTTTTAAGGCATTTCGCGCATACATGAAATGAACACATTTTTCTCCAAAACTATAACAGATGCAAGCTTGTCCTGTTTGGTGGAGATGATATTTAATAAAATAAGTAGAAATCCACTAAAAGTTTTGTTTGGTTATCTTGCAATCCCGAGATAATCGTCTCCATGCTCCAAATCCATTTTAAAGCCATTTTTAAGGCATTTCGCGCATACATGAAATGAACACATTTTTCTCCAAAACTATAACAGATGCAAGCTTGTCCTGTTTGGTGGAGATGATATTTAATAAAATAAGTAGAAATCCACTAAAAGTTTTGTTTGGTTATCTTGCAATCCCGAGATAATCGTCTCCATGCTCCAAATCCATTTTAAAGCCATTTTTAAGGCATTTCGCGCATACATGAAATGAACACATTTTTCTCCAAAACTATAACAGATGCAAGCTTGTCCTGTTTGGTGGAGATGATATTTAATAAAATAAGTAGAAATCCACTAAAAGTTTTGTTTGGTTATCTTGCAATCCCGAGATAATCGTCTCCATGCTCCAAATCCATTTTAAAGCCATTTTTAAGGCATTTCGCGCATACATGAAATGAACACATTTTTCTCCAAAACTATAACAGATGCAAGCTTGTCCTGTTTGGTGGAGATGATATTTAATAAAATAAGTAGAAATCCACTAAAAGTTTTGATGGTTATCTTGCAATCCCGAGATAATCGTCTCCATGCTCCAAATCCATTTTAAAGCCATTTTTAAGGCATTTCGCGCATACATGAAATGAACACATTTTTCTCCAAAACTATAACAGATGCAAGCTTGTCCTGTTTGGTGGAGATAATATTTAATAAAATAAGTAGAAATCTACTAAAAGTTTCGTTTGTTTATATTGCCATCCTGAGATAATCGTCTCCATGCTCCAAATCCATTTTAAAGCCATTTCAAAGGCATTTTGCGCATACATGAAATGAACACATTTTTCTCCAAAACTATAACAGATGCCAGCTTGATCCTGTTTGGTGGAGATGATATTTAATAAAATAAGTAGAAATCCACTAAAAGTTTTGTTTGGTTATCTTGCAATCCCGATTTAATCGTCTCCATGCTCCAAATCCATTTTAAAGCCATTTTTAAGGCATTTCGCGCATACATGAAATGAACACATTTTTCTCCAAAACTATAACAGATGCAAGCTTGTCCTGTTTGGTGGAGATGATATTTAATAAAATAAGTAGAAATCTACTAAAAGTTTCGTTTGTTTATATTGCCATCCTGAGATAATCGTCTCCATGCTCCAAATCCATTTTAAAGCCATTTCAAAGGCATTTTGCGCATACATGAAATGAACACATTTTTCTCCAAAACTATAACAGATGCAAGCTTGTCCTGTTTGGTGGAGATGATATTTAATAAAATAAGTAGAAATCCACTAAAAGTTTTGATGGTTATCTTGCAATCCCGAGATAATCGTCTCCATGCTCCAAATCCATTTTAAAGCCATTTTTAAGGCATTTCGCGCATACATGAAATGAACACATTTTTCTCCAAAACTATAACAGATGCAAGCTTGTCCTGTTTGGTGGAGATAATATTTAATAAAATAAGTAGAAATCTACTAAAAGTTTCGTTTGTTTATATTGCCATCCTGAGATAATCGTCTCCATGCTCCAAATCCATTTTAAAGCCATTTCAAAGGCATTTTGCGCATACATGAAATGAACACATTTTTCTCCAAAACTATAACAGATGCAAGCTTGATCCTGTTTGGTGGAGATGATATTTAATAAAATAAGTAGAAATCCACTAAAAGTTTTGTTTGGTTATCTTGCAATCCCGAGATAATCGTCTCCATGCTCCAAATCCATTTTAAAGCCATTTTTAAGGCATTTCGCGCATACATGAAATGAACACATTTTTCTCCAAAACTATAACAGATGCAAGCTTGTCCTGTTTGGTGGAGATAATATTTAATAAAATAAGTAGAAATCTACTAAAAGTTTTGTTTGTTTATATTGCCATCCTGAGATAATCGCCTCCATGCTCCAAATCCATTTT
Source organism: Anomaloglossus baeobatrachus (assembly GCF_048569485.1). Classification (NCBI taxonomy): domain Eukaryota; kingdom Metazoa; phylum Chordata; class Amphibia; order Anura; family Aromobatidae; genus Anomaloglossus; species Anomaloglossus baeobatrachus. Next base: position 83,852 of record NW_027442567.1, read on the forward strand.
AAAGCCATTTCAAAGGCATTTTGCGCATACATGAAATGAACACATTTTTCTCCAAAACTATAACAGATGCAAGCTTGTCCTGTTTGGTGGAGATGATATTTAATAAAATAAGTAGAAATCCACTAAAAGTTTTGTTTGGTTATCTTGCAATCCCGAGATAATCGTCTCCATGCTCCAAATCCATTTTAAAGCCATTTTTAAGGCATTTCGCGCATACATGAAATGAACACATTTTTCTCCAAAACTATAACAGATGCAAGCTTGTCCTGTTTGGTGGAGATAATATTTAATAAAATAAGTAGAAATCTACTAAAAGTTTCGTTTGTTTATATTGCCATCCTGAGATAATCGTCTCCATGCTCCAAATCCATTTTAAAGCCATTTCAAAGGCATTTTGCGCATACATGAAATGAACACATTTTTCTCCAAAACTATAACACATGCAAGCTTGTCCTGTTTGGTGGAGATGATATTTAATAAAATAAGTAGAAATCCACTAAAAGTTTTGTTTGGTTATCTTGCAATCCCGAGATAATCGTCTCCATGCTCCAAATCCATTTTAAAGCCATTTTTAAGGCATTTCGCGCATACATGAAATGAACACATTTTTCTCCAAAACTATAACAGATGCAAGCTTGTCCTGTTTGGTGGAGATGATATTTAATAAAATAAGTAGAAATCCACTAAAAGTTTTGTTTGGTTATCTTGCAATCCCGAGATAATCGTCTCCATGCTCCAAATCCATTTTAAAGCCATTTTTAAGGCATTTCGCGCATACATGAAATGAACACATTTTTCTCCAAAACTATAACAGATGCAAGCTTGTCCTGTTTGGTGGAGAAAATATTTAATAAAATAAGTAGAAATCTACTAAAAGTTTCGTTTGTTTATATTGCCATCCTGAGATAATCGTCTCCATGCTCCAAATCCATTTTAAAGCCATTTCAAAGGCATTTTGCGCATACATGAAATGAACACATTTTTCTCCAAAACTATAACACATGCACGCTTGTCCTGTTTGGTGGAGATGATATTTAATAAAATAAGTAGAAATCCACTAAAAGTTTTGTTTGGTTATCTTGCAATCCCGAGATAATCGTCTCCATGCTCCAAATCCATTTTAAAGCCATTTTTAAGGCATTTCGCGCATACATGAAATGAACACATTTTTCTCCAAAACTATAACAGATGCAAGCTTGTCCTGTTTGGTGGAGATAATATTTAATAAAATAAGTAGAAATCTACTAAAAGTTTCGTTTGTTTATATTGCCATCCTGAGATAATCGTCTCCATGCTCCAAATCCATTTTAAAGCCATTTCAAAGGCATTTTGCGCATACATGAAATGAACACATTTTTCTCCAAAACTATAACACATGCAAGCTTGTCCTGTTTGGTGGAGATGATATTTAATAAAATAAGTAGAAATCCACTAAAAGTTTTGTTTGGTTATCTTGCAATCCCGAGATAATCGTCTCCATGCTCCAAATCCATTTTAAAGCCATTTTTAAGGCATTTCGCGCATACATGAAATGAACACATTTTTCTCCAAAACTATAACAGATGCAAGCTTGTCCTGTTTGGTGGAGATGATATTTAATAAAATAAGTAGAAATCCACTAAAAGTTTTGTTTGGTTATCTTGCAATCCCGAGATAATCGTCTCCATGCTCCAAATCCATTTTAAAGCCATTTTTAAGGCATTTCGCACATACATGAAATGAACACATTTTTCTCCAAAACTATAACAGATGCAAGCTTGTCCTGTTTGGTGGAAATGATATTTAATAAAATAAGTAGAAATCCACTAAAAGTTTTGTTTGGTTATCTTGCAATCCCGAGATAATCGTCTCCATGCTCCAAATCCATTTTAAAGCCATTTTTAAGGCATTTCGCGCATACATGAAATGAACACATTTTTCTCCAAAACTATAACAGATGCAAGCTTGTCCTGTTTGGTGGAGATGATATTTAATAAAATAAGTAGAAATCCACTAAAAGTTTTGTTTGGTTATCTTGCAATCCCGAGATAATCGTCTCCATGCTCCAAATCCATTTTAAAGCAATTTCAAAGGCATTTTGCGCATACATGAAATGAACACATTTTTCTCCAAAACTATAACACATGCAAGCTTGTCCTGTTTGGTGGAGATGATATTTAATAAAATAAGTAGAAATCCACTAAAAGTTTTGTTTGGTTATCTTGCAATCCCGAGATAATCGTCTCCATGCTCCAAATCCATTTTAAAGCCATTTTTAAGGCATTTCGCGCATACATGAAATGAACACATTTTTCTCCAAAACTATAACAGATGCAAGCTTGTCCTGTTTGGTGGAGATGATATTTAATAAAATAAGTAGAAATCCACTAAAAGTTTTGTTTGGTTATCTTGCAATCCCGAGATAATCGTCTCCATGCTCCAAATCCATTTTAAAGCCATTTTTAAGGCATTTCGCGCATACATGAAATGAACACATTTTTCTCCAAAACTATAACAGATGCAAGCTTGTCCTGTTTGGTGGAGATGATATTTAATAAAATAAGTAGAAATCCACTAAAAGTTTTGTTTGGTTATCTTGCAATCCCGAGATAATCGTCTCCATGCTCCAAATCCATTTTAAAGCCATTTTTAAGGCATTTCGCGCATACATGAAATGAACACATTTTTCTCCAAAACTATAACAGATGCAAGCTTGTCCTGTTTGGTGGAGATGATATTTAATAAAATAAGTAGAAATCCACTAAAAGTTTTGTTTGGTTATCTTGCAATCCCGAGATAATCGTCTCCATGCTCCAAATCCATTTTAAAGCCATTTTTAAGGCATTTCGCGCATACATGAAATGAACACATTTTTCTCCAAAACTAACAGATGCAAGCTTGTCCTGTTTGGTGGAGATGATATTTAATAAAATAAGTAGAAATCCACTAAAAGTTTTGTTTGGTTATCTTGCAATCCCGAGATAATCGTCTCCATGCTCCAAATCCATTTTAAAGCCATTTTTAAGGCATTTCGCGCATACATGAAATGAACACATTTTTCTCCAAAACTATAACAGATGCAAGCTTGTCCTGTTTGGTGGAGATGATATTTAATAAAATAAGTAGAAATCCACTAAAAGTTTTGTTTGGTTATCTTGCAATCCCGAGATAATCGTCTCCATGCTCCAAATCCATTTTAAAGCCATTTTTAAGGCATTTCGCGCATACATGAAATGAACACATTTTTCTCCAAAACTATAACAGATGCAAGCTTGTCCTGTTTGGTGGAGATGATATTTAATAAAATAAGTAGAAATCCACTAAAAGTTTTGTTTGGTTATCTTGCAATCCCGAGATAATCGTCTCCATGCTCCAAATCCATTTTAAAGCCATTTTTAAGGCATTTCGCGCATACATGAAATGAACACATTTTTCTCCAAAACTATAACAGATGCAAGCTTGTCCTGTTTGGTGGAGATGATATTTAATAAAATAAGTAGAAATCCACTAAAAGTTTTGTTTGGTTATCTTGCAATCCCGAGATAATCGTCTCCATGCTCCAAATCCATTTTAAAGCCATTTTTAAGGCATTTCGCGCATACATGAAATGAACACATTTTTCTCCAAAACTATAACAGATGCAAGCTTGTCCTGTTTGGTGGAGATAATATTTAATAAAATAAGTAGAAATCTACTAAAAGTTTCGTTTGTTTATATTGCCATCCTGAGATAATCGTCTCCATGCTCCAAATCCATTTTAAAGCCATTTCAAAGGCATTTTGCGCATACATGAAATGAACACATTTTTCTCCAAAACTATAACACATGCAAGCTTGTCCTGTTTGGTGGAGATGATATTTAATAAAATAAGTAGAAATCCACTAAAAGTTTTGTTTGGTTATCTTGCAATCCCGAGATAATCGTCTCCATGCTCCAAATCCATTTTAAAGCCATTTTTAAGGCATTTCGCGCATACATGAAATGAACACATTTTTCTCCAAAACTATAACAGATGCAAGCTTGTCCTGTTTGGTGGAGATGATATTTAATAAAATAAGTAGAAATCCACTAAAAGTTTTGTTTGGTTATCTTGCAATCCCGAGATAATCGTCTCCATGCTCCAAATCCATTTTAAAGCCATTTTTAAGGCATTTCGCGCATACATGAAATGAACACATTTTTCTCCAAAACTATAACAGATGCAAGCTTGTCCTGTTTGGTGGAGATGATATTTAATAAAATAAGTAGAAATCCACTAAAAGTTTTGTTTGGTTATCTTGCAATCCCGAGATAATCGTCTCCATGCTCCAAATCCATTTTAAAGCCATTTTTAAGGCATTTCGCGCATACATGAAATGAACACATTTTTCTCCAAAACTATAACAGATGCAAGCTTGTCCTGTTTGGTGGAGATGATATTTAATAAAATAAGTAGAAATCCACTAAAAGTTTTGTTTGGTTATCTTGCAATCCCGAGATAATCGTCTCCATGCTCCAAATCCATTTTAAAGCAATTTCAAAGGCATTTTGCGCATACATGAAATGAACACATTTTTCTCCAAAACTATAACACATGCAAGCTTGTCCTGTTTGGTGGAGATGATATTTAATAAAATAAGTAGAAATCCACTAAAAGTTTTGTTTGGTTATCTTGCAATCCCGAGATAATCGTCTCCATGCTCCAAATCCATTTTAAAGCCATTTTTAAGGCATTTCGCGCATACATGAAATGAACACATTTTTCTCCAAAACTATAACAGATGCAAGCTTGTCCTGTTTGGTGGAGATAATATTTAATAAAATAAGTAGAAATCTACTAAACGTTTCGTTTGTTTATATTGCCATCCTGAGATAATCGTCTCCATGCTCCAAATCCATTTTAAAGCCATTTCAAAGGCATTTTGCGCATACATGAAATGAACACATTTTTCTCCAAAACTATAACACATGCAAGCTTGTCCTGTTTGGTGGAGATGATATTTAATAAAATAAGTAGAAATCCACTAAAAGTTTTGTTTGGTTATCTTGCAATCCCGAGATAATCGTCTCCATGCTCCAAATCCATTTTAAAGCCATTTTTAAGGCATTTCGCGCATACATGAAATGAACACATTTTTCTCCAAAACTATAACAGATGCAAGCTTGTCCTGTTTGGTGGAGATGATATTTAATAAAATAAGTAGAAATCCACTAAAAGTTTTGTTTGGTTATCTTGCAATCCCGAGATAATCGTCTCCATGCTCCAAATCCATTTTAAAGCCATTTTTAAGGCATTTCGCGCATACATGAAATGAACACATTTTTCTCCAAAACTATAACAGATGCAAGCTTGTCCTGTTTGGTGGAGATAATATTTAATAAAATAAGTAGAAATCTACTAAAAGTTTCGTTTGTTTATATTGCCATCCTGAGATAATCGTCTCCATGCTCCAAATCCATTTTAAAGCCATTTCAAAGGCATTTTGCGCATACATGAAATGAACACATTTTTCTCCAAAACTATAACACATGCAAGCTTGTCCTGTTTGGTGGAGATGATATTTAATAAAATAAGTAGAAATCCACTAAAAGTTTTGTTTGGTTATCTTGCAATCCCGAGATAATCGTCTCCATGCTCCAAATCCAATTTAAAGCCATTTTTAAGGCATTTCGCGCATACATGAAATGAACACATTTTTCTCCAAAACTATAACAGATGCAAGCTTGTCCTGTTTGGTGGAGATGATATTTAATAAAATAAGTAGAAATCCACTAAAAGTTTTGTTTGGTTATCTTGCAATCCCGAGATAATCGTCTCCATGCTCCAAATCCATTTTAAAGCCATTTTTAAGGCATTTCGCGCATACATGAAATGAACACATTTTTCTCCAAAACTATAACAGATGCAAGCTTGTCCTGTTTGGTGGAGATGATATTTAATAAAATAAGTAGAAATCCACTAAAAGTTTTGTTTGGTTATCTTGCAATCCCGAGATAATCGTCTCCATGCTCCAAATCCATTTTAAAGTCATTTTTAAGGCATTTCGCGCATACATGAAATGAACACATTTTTCTCCAAAACTATAACAGATGCAAGCTTGTCCTGTTTGGTGGAGATGATATTTAATAAAATAAGTAGAAATCCACTAAAAGTTTTGTTTGGTTATCTTGCAATCCCGAGATAATCGTCTCCATGCTCCAAATCCATTTTAAAGCCATTTTTAAGGCATTTCGCGCATACATGAAATGAACACATTTTTCTCCAAAACTATAACAGATGCAAGCTTGTCCTGTTTGGTGGAGATGATATTTAATAAAATAAGTAGAAATCCACTAAAAGTTTTGTTTGGTTATCTTGCAATCCCGAGATAATCGTCTCCATGCTCCAAATCCATTTTAAAGCCATTTCAAAGGCATTTTGCGCATACATGAAATGAACACATTTTTCTCCAAAACTATAACACATGCAAGCTTGTCCTGTTTGGTGGAGATGATATTTAATAAAATAAGTAGAAATCCACTAAAAGTTTTGTTTGGTTATCTTGCAATCCCGAGATAATCGTCTCCATGCTCCAAATCCATTTTAAAGCCATTTTTAAGGCATTTCGCGCATACATGAAATGAACACATTTTTCTCCAAAACTATAACAGATGCAAGCTTGTCCTGTTTGGTGGAGATGATATTTAATAAAATAAGTAGAAATCTACTAAAAGTTTCGTTTGTTTATATTGCCATCCTGAGATAATCGTCTCCATGCTCCAAATCCATTTTAAAGCCATTTCAAAGGCATTTTGCGCATACATGAAATGAACACATTTTTCTCCAAAACTATAACACATGCAAGCTTGTCCTGTTTGGTGGAGATGATATTTAATAAAATAAGTAGAAATCCACTAAAAGTTTTGTTTGGTTATCTTGCAATCCCGAGATAATCGTCTCCATGCTCCAAATCCATTTTAAAGCCATTTTTAAGGCATTTCGCGCATACATGAAATGAACACATTTTTCTCCAAAACTATAACAGATGCAAGCTTGTCCTGTTTGGTGGAGATGATATTTAATAAAATAAGTAGAAATCCACTAAAAGTTTTGTTTGGTTATCTTGCAATCCCGAGATAATCGTCTCCATGCTCCAAATCCATTTTAAAGCCATTTTTAAGGCATTTCGCGCATACATGAAATGAACACATTTTTCTCCAAAACTATAACAGATGCAAGCTTGTCCTGTTTGGTGGAGATGATATTTAATAAAATAAGTAGAAATCCACTAAAAGTTTTGTTTGGTTATCTTGCAATCCCGAGATAATCGTCTCCATGCTCCAAATCCATTTTAAAGCCATTTTTAAGGCATTTCGCGCATACATGAAATGAACACATTTTTCTCCAAAACTATAACAGATGCAAGCTTGTCCTGTTTGGTGGAGATAATATTTAATAAAATAAGTAGAAATCTACTAAAAGTTTCGTTTGTTTATATTGCCATCCTGAGATAATCGTCTCCATGCTCCAAATCCATTTTAAAGCCATTTCAAAGGCATTTTGCGCATACATGAAATGAACACATTTTTCTCCAAAACTATAACACATGCAAGCTTGTCCTGTTTGGTGGAGATGATATTTAATAAAATAAGTAGAAATCCACTAAAAGTTTTGTTTGGTTATCTTGCAATCCCGAGATAATCGTCTCCATGCTCCAAATCCATTTTAAAGCCATTTTTAAGGCATTTCGCGCATACATGAAATGAACACATTTTTCTCCAAAACTATAACAGATGCAAGCTTGTCCTGTTTGGTGGAGATGATATTTAATAAAATAAGTAGAAATCCACTAAAAGTTTTGTTTGGTTATCTTGCAATCCCGAGATAATCGTCTCCATGCTCCAAATCCAATTTAAAGCCATTTTTAAGGCATTTCGCGCATACATGAAATGAACACATTTTTCTCCAAAACTATAACAGATGCAAGCTTGTCCTGTTTGGTGGAGATGATATTTAATAAAATAAGTAGAAATCCACTAAAAGTTTTGTTTGGTTATCTTGCAATCCCGAGATAATCGTCTCCATGCTCCAAATCCATTTTAAAGCCATTTTTAAGGCATTTCGCGCATACATGAAATGAACACATTTTTCTCCAAAACTATAACAGATGCAAGCTTGTCCTGTTTGGTGGAGATGATATTTAATAAAATAAGTAGAAATCCACTAAAAGTTTTGTTTGGTTATCTTGCAATCCCGAGATAATCGTCTCCATGCTCCAAATCCATTTTAAAGCCATTTCAAAGGCATTTTGCGCATACATGAAATGAACACATTTTTCTCCAAAACTATAACACATGCAAGCTTGTCCTGTTTGGTGGAGATGATATTTAATAAAATAAGTAGAAATCCACTAAAAGTTTTGTTTGGTTATCTTGCAATCCCGAGATAATCGTCTCCATGCTCCAAATCCATTTTAAAGCCATTTTTAAGGCATTTCGCGCATACATGAAATGAACACATTTTTCTCCAAAACTATAACAGATGCAAGCTTGTCCTGTTTGGTGGAGATAATATTTAATAAAATAAGTAGAAATCTACTAAAAGTTTCGTTTGTTTATATTGCCATCCTGAGATAATCGTCTCCATGCTCCAAATCCATTTTAAAGCCATTTCAAAGGCATTTTGCGCATACATGAAATTAACACATTTTTCTCCAAAACTATAACACATGCAAGCTTGTCCTGTTTGGTGGAGATGATATTTAATAAAATAAGTAGAAATCCACTAAAAGTTTTGTTTGGTTATCTTGCAATCCCGAGATAATCGTCTCCATGCTCCAAATCCATTTTAAAGCCATTTTTAAGGCATTTCGCGCATACATGAAATGAACACATTTTTCTCCAAAACTATAACAGATGCAAGCTTGTCCTGTTTGGTGGAGATGATATTTAATAAAATAAGTAGAAATCCACTAAAAGTTTTGTTTGGTTATCTTGCAATCCCGAGATAATCGTCTCCATGCTCCAAATCCATTTTAAAGCCATTTTTAAGGCATTTCGCGCATACATGAAATGAACACATTTTTCTCCAAAACTATAACAGATGCAAGCTTGTCCTGTTTGGTGGAGATGATATTTAATAAAATAAGTAGAAATCCACTAAAAGTTTTGTTTGGTTATCTTGCAATCCCGAGATAATCGTCTCCATGCTCCAAATCCATTTTAAAGTCATTTTTAAGGCATTTCGCGCATACATGAAATGAACACATTTTTCTCCAAAACTATAACAGATGCAAGCTTGTCCTGTTTGGTGGAGATGATATTTAATAAAATAAGTAGAAATCCACTAAAAGTTTTGTTTGGTTATCTTGCAATCCCGAGATAATCGTCTCCATGCTCCAAATCCATTTTAAAGCCATTTTAAGGCATTTCGCGCATACATGAAATGAACACATTTTTCTCCAAAACTATAACAGATGCAAGCTTGTCCTGTTTGGTGGAGATGATATTTAATAAAATAAGTAGAAATCCACTAAAAGTTTTGTTTGGTTATCTTGCAATCCCGAGATAATCGTCTCCATGCTCCAAATCCATTTTAAAGCCATTTCAAAGGCATTTTGCGCATACATGAAATGAACACATTTTTCTCCAAAACTATAACACATGCAAGCTTGTCCTGTTTGGTGGAGATGATATTTAATAAAATAAGTAGAAATCCACTAAAAGTTTTGTTTAGTTATCTTGCAATCCCGAGATAATCGTCTCCATGCTCCAAATCCATTTTAAAGCCATTTTTAAGGCATTTCGCGCATACATGAAATGAACACATTTTTCTCCAAAACTATAACAGATGCAAGCTTGTCCTGTTTGGTGGAGATGATATTTAATAAAATAAGTAGAAATCCACTAAAAGTTTTGTTTGGTTATCTTGCAATCCCGAGATAATCGTCTCCATGCTCCAAATCCATTTTAAAGCCATTTTTAAGGCATTTCGCGCATACATGAAATGAACACATTTTTCTCCAAAACTATAACAGATGCAAGCTTGTCCTGTTTGGTGGAGATGATATTTAATAAAATAAGTAGAAATCCACTAAAAGTTTTGTTTGGTTATCTTGCAATCCCGAGATAATCGTCTCCATGCTCCAAATCCATTTTAAAGCCATTTTTAAGGCATTTCGCGCATACATGAAATGAACACATTTTTCTCCAAAACTATAACAGATGCAAGCTTGTCCTGTTTGGTGGAGATAATATTTAATAAAATAAGTAGAAATCTACTAAAAGTTTCGTTTGTTTATATTGCCATCCTGAGATAATCGTCTCCATGCTCCAAATCCATTTTAAAGCCATTTCAAAGGCATTTTGCGCATACATGAAATGAACACATTTTTCTCCAAAACTATAACACATGCAAGCTTGTCCTGTTTGGTGGAGATGATATTTAATAAAATAAGTAGAAATCCACTAAAAGTTTTGTTTGGTTATCTTGCAATCCCGAGATAATCGTCTCCATGCTCCAAATCCATTTTAAAGCCATTTTTAAGGCATTTCGCGCATACATGAAATGAACACATTTTTCTCCAAAACTATAACAGATGCAAGCTTGTCCTGTTTGGTGGAGATGATATTTAATAAAATAAGTAGAAATCCACTAAAAGTTTTGTTTGGTTATCTTGCAATCCCGAGATAATCGTCTCCATGCTCCAAATCCATTTTAAAGCCATTTTTAAGGCATTTCGCGCATACATGAAATGAACACATTTTTCTCCAAAACTATAACAGATGCAAGCTTGTCCTGTTTGGTGGAGATGATATTTAATAAAATAAGTAGAAATCCACTAAAAGTTTTGTTTGGTTATCTTGCAATCCCGAGATAATCGTCTCCATGCTCCAAATCCATTTTAAAGCCATTTTTAAGGCATTTCGCGCATACATGAAATGAACACATTTTTCTCCAAAACTATAACAGATGCAAGCTTGTCCTGTTTGGTGGAGATGATATTTAATAAAATAAGTAGAAATCCACTAAAAGTTTTGTTTGGTTATCTTGCAATCCCGAGATAATCGTCTCCATGCTCCAAATCCATTTTAAAGCCATTTCAAAGGCATTTTGCGCATACATGAAATGAACACATTTTTCTCCAAAACTATAACACATGCAAGCTTGTCCTGTTTGGTGGAGATGATATTTAATAAAATAAGTAGAAATCCACTAAAAGTTTTGTTTGGTTATCTTGCAATCCCGAGATAATCGTCTCCATGCTCCAAATCCATTTTAAAGCCATTTTTAAGGCATTTCGCGCATACATGAAATGAACACATTTTTCTCCAAAACTATAACAGATGCAAGCTTGTCCTGTTTGGTGGAGATAATATTTAATAAAATAAGTAGAAATCTACTAAAAGTTTCGTTTGTTTATATTGCCATCCTGAGATAATCGTCTCCATGCTCCAAATCCATTTTAAAGCCATTTCAAAGGCATTTTGCGCATACATGAAATGAACACATTTTTCTCCAAAACTATAACACATGCAAGCTTGTCCTGTTTGGTGGAGATGATATTTAATAAAATAAGTAGAAATCCACTAAAAGTTTTGTTTGGTTATCTTGCAATCCCGAGATAATCGTCTCCATGCTCCAAATCCATTTTAAAGCCATTTTTAAGGCATTTCGCGCATACATGAAATGAACACATTTTTCTCCAAAACTATAACAGATGCAAGCTTGTCCTGTTTGGTGGAGATGATATTTAATAAAATAAGTAGAAATCCACTAAAAGTTTTGTTTGGTTATCTTGCAATCCCGAGATAATCGTCTCCATGCTCCAAATCCATTTTAAAGCCATTTTTAAGGCATTTCGCGCATACATGAAATGAACACATTTTTCTCCAAAACTATAACAGATGCAAGCTTGTCCTGTTTGGTGGAGATGATATTTAATAAAATAAGTAGAAATCCACTAAAAGTTTTGTTTGGTTATCTTGCAATCCCGAGATAATCGTCTCCATGCTCCAAATCCATTTTAAAGTCATTTTTAAGGCATTTCGCGCATACATGAAATGAACACATTTTTCTCCAAAACTATAACAGATGCAAGCTTGTCCTGTTTGGTGGAGATGATATTTAATAAAATATGTAGAAATCCACTAAAAGTTTTGTTTGGTTATCTTGCAATCCCGAGATAATCGTCTCCATGCTCCAAATCCATTTTAAAGCCATTTTTAAGGCATTTCGCGCATACATGAAATGAACACATTTTTCTCCAAAACTATAACAGATGCAAGCTTGTCCTGTTTGGTGGAGATGATATTTAATAAAATAAGTAGAAATCCACTAAAAGTTTTGTTTGGTTATCTTGCAATCCCGAGATAATTGTCTCCATGCTCCAAATCCATTTTAAAGCCATTTCAAAGGCATTTTGCGCATACATGAAATGAACACATTTTTCTCCAAAACTATAACACATGCAAGCTTGTCCTGTTTGGTGGAGATGATATTTAATAAAATAAGTAGAAATCCACTAAAAGTTTTGTTTGGTTATCTTGCAATCCCGAGATAATCGTCTCCATGCTCCAAATCCATTTTAAAGCCATTTTTAAGGCATTTCGCGCATACATGAAATGAACACATTTTTCTCCAAAACTATAACAGATGCAAGCTTGTCCTGTTTGGTGGAGATAATATTTAATAAAATAAGTAGAAATCTACTAAAAGTTTCGTTTGTTTATATTGCCATCCTGAGATAATCGTCTCCATGCTCCAAATCCATTTTAAAGCCATTTCAAAGGCATTTTGCGCATACATGAAATGAACACATTTTTCTCCAAAACTATAACACATGCAAGCTTGTCCTGTTTGGTGGAGATGATATTTAATAAAATAAGTAGAAATCCACTAAAAGTTTTGTTTGGTTATCTTGCAATCCCGAGATAATCGTCTCCATGCTCCAAATCCATTTTAAAGCCATTTTTAAGGCATTTCGCGCATACATGAAATGAACACATTTTTCTCCAAAACTATAACAGATGCAAGCTTGTCCTGTTTGGTGGAGATGATATTTAATAAAATAAGTAGAAATCCACTAAAAGTTTTGTTTGGTTATCTTGCAATCCCGAGATAATCGTCTCCATGCTCCAAATCCATTTTAAAGCCATTTTTAAGGCATTTCGCGCATACATGAAATGAACACATTTTTCTCCAAAACTATAACAGATGCAAGCTTGTCCTGTTTGGTGGAGATGATATTTAATAAAATAAGTAGAAATCCACTAAAAGTTTTGTTTGGTTATCTTGCAATCCCGAGATAATCGTCTCCATGCTCCAAATCCATTTTAAAGCCATTTTTAAGGCATTTCGCGCATACATGAAATGAACACATTTTTCTCCAAAACTATAACAGATGCAAGCTTGTCCTGTTTGGTGGAGATAATATTTAATAAAATAAGTAGAAATCTACTAAAAGTTTCGTTTGTTTATATTGCCATCCTGAGATAATCGTCTCCATGCTCCAAATCCATTTTAAAGCCATTTTTAAGGCATTTTGCGCATACATGAAATGAACACATTTTTCTCCAAAACTATAACACATGCAAGCTTGTCCTGTTTGGTGGAGATGATATTTAATAAAATAAGTAGAAATCCACTAAAAGTTTTGTTTGGTTATCTTGCAATCCCGAGATAATCGTCTCCATGCTCCAAATCCATTTTAAAGCCATTTTTAAGGCATTTCGCGCATACATGAAATGAACACATTTTTCTCCAAAACTATAACAGATGCAAGCTTGTCCTGTTTGGTGGAGATGATATTTAATAAAATAAGTAGAAATCCACTAAAAGTTTTGTTTGGTTATCTTGCAATCCCGAGATAATCGTCTCCATGCTCCAAATCCATTTTAAAGCCATTTTTAAGGCATTTCGCGCATACATGAAATGAACACATTTTTCTCCAAAACTATAACAGATGCAAGCTTGTCCTGTTTGGTGGAGATGATATTTAATAAAATAAGTAGAAATCCACTAAAAGTTTTGTTTGGTTATCTTGCAATCCCGAGATAATCGTCTCCATGCTCCAAATCCATTTTAAAGCCATTTTTAAGGCATTTCGCGCATACATGAAATGAACACATTTTTCTCCAAAACTATAACAGATGCAAGCTTGTCCTGTTTGGTGGAGATGATATTTAATAAAATAAGTAGAAATCCACTAAAAGTTTTGTTTGGTTATCTTGCAATCCCGAGATAATCGTCTCCATGCTCCAAATCCATTTTAAAGCCATTTCAAAGGCATTTTGCGCATACATGAAATGAACACATTTTTCTCCAAAACTATAACACATGCAAGCTTGTCCTGTTTGGTGGAGATGATATTTAATAAAATAAGTAGAAATCCACTAAAAGTTTTGTTTGGTTATCTTGCAATCCCGAGATAATCGTCTCCATGCTCCAAATCCATTTTAAAGCCATTTTTAAGGCATTTCGCGCATACATGAAATGAACACATTTTTCTCCAAAACTATAACAGATGCAAGCTTGTCCTGTTTGGTGGAGATAATATTTAATAAAATAAGTAGAAATCTACTAAAAGTTTCGTTTGTTTATATTGCCATCCTGAGATAATCGTCTCCATGCTCCAAATCCATTTTAAAGCCATTTCAAAGGCATTTTGCGCATACATGAAATGAACACATTTTTCTCCAAAACTATAACACATGCAAGCTTGTCCTGTTTGGTGGAGATGATATTTAATAAAATAAGTAGAAATCCACTAAAAGTTTTGTTTGGTTATCTTGCAATCCCGAGATAATCGTCTCCATGCTCCAAATCCATTTTAAAGCCATTTTTAAGGCATTTCGCGCATACATGAAATGAACACATTTTTCTCCAAAACTATAACAGATGCAAGCTTGTCCTGTTTGGTGGAGATGATATTTAATAAAATAAGTAGAAATCCACTAAAAGTTTTGTTTGGTTATCTTGCAATCCCGAGATAATCGTCTCCATGCTCCAAATCCATTTTAAAGCCATTTTTAAGGCATTTCGCGCATACATGAAATGAACACATTTTTCTCCAAAACTATAACAGATGCAAGCTTGTCCTGTTTGGTGGAGATGATATTTAATAAAATAAGTAGAAATCCACTAAAAGTTTTGTTTGGTTATCTTGCAATCCCGAGATAATCGTCTCCATGCTCCAAATCCATTTTAAAGTCATTTTTAAGGCATTTCGCGCATACATGAAATGAACACATTTTTCTCCAAAACTATAACAGATGCAAGCTTGTCCTGTTTGGTGGAGATGATATTTAATAAAATAAGTAGAAATCCACTAAAAGTTTTGTTTGGTTATCTTGCAATCCCGAGATAATCGTCTCCATGCTCCAAATCCATTTTAAAGCCATTTTTAAGGCATTTCGCGCATACATGAAATGAACACATTTTTCTCCAAAACTATAACAGATGCAAGCTTGTCCTGTTTGGTGGAGATGATATTTAATAAAATAAGTAGAAATCCACTAAAAGTTTTGTTTGGTTATCTTGCAATCCCGAGATAATCGTCTCCATGCTCCAAATCTATTTTAAAGCCATTTCAAAGGCATTTTGCGCATACATGAAATGAACACATTTTTCTCCAAAACTATAACACATGCAAGCTTGTCCTGTTTGGTGGAGATGATATTTAATAAAATAAGTAGAAATCCACTAAAAGTTTTGTTTGGTTATCTTGCAATCCCGAGATAATCGTCTCCATGCTCCAAATCCATTTTAAAGCCATTTTTAAGGCATTTCGCGCATACATGAAATGAACACATTTTTCTCCAAAACTATAACAGATGCAAGCTTGTCCTGTTTGGTGGAGATAATATTTAATAAAATAAGTAGAAATCTACTAAAAGTTTCGTTTGTTTATATTGCCATCCTGAGATAATCGTCTCCATGCTCCAAATCCATTTTAAAGCCATTTCAAAGGCATTTTGCGCATACATGAAATTAACACATTTTTCTCCAAAACTATAACACATGCAAGCTTGTCCTGTTTGGTGGAGATGATATTTAATAAAATAAGTAGAAATCCACTAAAAGTTTTGTTTGGTTATCTTGCAATCCCGAGATAATCGTCTCCATGCTCCAAATCCATTTTAAAGCCATTTTTAAGGCATTTCGCGCATACATGAAATGAACACATTTTTCTCCAAAACTATAACAGATGCAAGCTTGTCCTGTTTGGTGGAGATGATATTTAATAAAATAAGTAGAAATCCACTAAAAGTTTTGTTTGGTTATCTTGCAATCCCGAGATAATCGTCTCCATGCTCCAAATCCATTTTAAAGCCATTTTTAAGGCATTTCGCGCATACATGAAATGAACACATTTTTCTCCAAAACTATAACAGATGCAAGCTTGTCCTGTTTGGTGGAGATGATATTTAATAAAATAAGTAGAAATCCACTAAAAGTTTTGTTTGGTTATCTTGCAAT
>NW_027442568.1:0-100260 GCF_048569485.1 Anomaloglossus baeobatrachus
AAATGCCTTAAAAATGGCTTTAAAATGGATTTGGAGCATGGAGACGATTATCTCGGGATTGCAAGATAACCAAACAAAACTTTTAGTGGATTTCTACTTATTTTATTAAATATCATCTCCACCAAACAGGACAAGCTTGCATCTGTTATAGTTTTGGAGAAAAATGTGTTCATTTCATGTATGCGCGAAATGCCTTAAAAATGGCTTTAAAATGGATTTGGAGCATGGAGACGATTATCTCGGGATTGCAAGATAACCAAACAAAACTTTTAGTGGATTTCTACTTATTTTATTAAATATCATCTCCACCAAACAGGACAAGCTTGCATCTGTTATAGTTTTGGAGAAAAATGTGTTCATTTCATGTATGCGCGAAATGCCTTAAAAATGGCTTTAAAATGGATTTGGAGCATGGAGACGATTATCTCGGGATTGCAAGATAACCAAACAAAACTTTTAGTGGATTTCTACTTATTTTATTAAATATCATCTCCACCAAACAGGACAAGCTTGCATCTGTTATAGTTTTGGAGAAAAATGTGTTCATTTCATGTATGCGCGAAATGCCTTAAAAATGGCTTTAAAATGGATTTGGAGCATGGAGACGATTATCTCGGGATTGCAAGATAACCAAACAAAACTTTTAGTGGATTTCTACTTATTTTATTAAATATCATCTCCACCAAACAGGACAAGCTTGCATCTGTTATAGTTTTGGAGAAAAATGTGTTCATTTCATGTATGCGCGAAATGCCTTAAAAATGGCTTTAAAATGGATTTGGAGCATGGAGACGATTATCTCGGGATTGCAAGATAACCAAACAAAACTTTTAGTGGATTTCTACTTATTTTATTAAATATCATCTCCACCAAACAGGACAAGCTTGCATCTGTTATAGTTTTGGAGAAAAATGTGTTCATTTCATGTATGCGCGAAATGCCTTAAAAATGGCTTTAAAATGGATTTGGAGCATGGAGACGATTATCTCGGGATTGCAAGATAACCAAACAAAACTTTTAGTGGATTTCTACTTATTTTATTAAATATCATCTCCACCAAACAGGACAAGCTTGCATCTGTTATAGTTTTGGAGAAAAATGTGTTCATTTCATGTATGCGCGAAATGCCTTAAAAATGGCTTTAAAATGGATTTGGAGCATGGAGACGATTATCTCGGGATTGCAAGATAACCAAACAAAACTTTTAGTGGATTTCTACTTATTTTATTAAATATCATCTCCACCAAACAGGACAAGCTTGCATCTGTTATAGTTTTGGAGAAAAATGTGTTCATTTCATGTATGCGCGAAATGCCTTAAAAATGGCTTTAAAATGGATTTGGAGCATGGAGACGATTATCTCGGGATTGCAAGATAACCAAACAAAACTTTTAGTGGATTTCTACTTATTTTATTAAATATCATCTCCACCAAACAGGACAAGCTTGCATCTGTTATAGTTTTGGAGAAAAATGTGTTCATTTCATGTATGCGCGAAATGCCTTAAAAATGGCTTTAAAATGGATTTGGAGCATGGAGACGATTATCTCGGGATTGCAAGATAACCAAACAAAACTTTTAGTGGATTTCTACTTATTTTATTAAATATCATCTCCACCAAACAGGACAAGCTTGCATCTGTTATAGTTTTGGAGAAAAATGTGTTCATTTCATGTATGCGCGAAATGCCTTAAAAATGGCTTTAAAATGGATTTGGAGCATGGAGACGATTATCTCGGGATTGCAAGATAACCAAACAAAACTTTTAGTGGATTTCTACTTATTTTATTAAATATCATCTCCACCAAACAGGACAAGCTTGCATCTGTTATAGTTTTGGAGAAAAATGTGTTCATTTCATGTATGCGCGAAATGCCTTAAAAATGGCTTTAAAATGGATTTGGAGCATGGAGACGATTATCTCGGGATTGCAAGATAACCAAACAAAACTTTTAGTGGATTTCTACTTATTTTATTAAATATCATCTCCACCAAACAGGACAAGCTTGCATCTGTTATAGTTTTGGAGAAAAATGTGTTCATTTCATGTATGCGCGAAATGCCTTAAAAATGGCTTTAAAATGGATTTGGAGCATGGAGACGATTATCTCGGGATTGCAAGATAACCAAACAAAACTTTTAGTGGATTTCTACTTATTTTATTAAATATCATCTCCACCAAACAGGACAAGCTTGCATCTGTTATAGTTTTGGAGAAAAATGTGTTCATTTCATGTATGCGCGAAATGCCTTAAAAATGGCTTTAAAATGGATTTGGAGCATGGAGACGATTATCTCGGGATTGCAAGATAACCAAACAAAACTTTTAGTGGATTTCTACTTATTTTATTAAATATCATCTCCACCAAACAGGACAAGCTTGCATCTGTTATAGTTTTGGAGAAAAATGTGTTCATTTCATGTATGCGCGAAATGCCTTAAAAATGGCTTTAAAATGGATTTGGAGCATGGAGACGATTATCTCGGGATTGCAAGATAACCAAACAAAACTTTTAGTGGATTTCTACTTATTTTATTAAATATCATCTCCACCAAACAGGACAAGCTTGCATCTGTTATAGTTTTGGAGAAAAATGTGTTCATTTCATGTATGCGCGAAATGCCTTAAAAATGGCTTTAAAATGGATTTGGAGCATGGAGACGATTATCTCGGGATTGCAAGATAACCAAACAAAACTTTTAGTGGATTTCTACTTATTTTATTAAATATCATCTCCACCAAACAGGACAAGCTTGCATCTGTTATAGTTTTGGAGAAAAATGTGTTCATTTCATGTATGCGCGAAATGCCTTAAAAATGGCTTTAAAATGGATTTGGAGCATGGAGACGATTATCTCGGGATTGCAAGATAACCAAACAAAACTTTTAGTGGATTTCTACTTATTTTATTAAATATCATCTCCACCAAACAGGACAAGCTTGCATCTGTTATAGTTTTGGAGAAAAATGTGTTCATTTCATGTATGCGCGAAATGCCTTAAAAATGGCTTTAAAATGGATTTGGAGCATGGAGACGATTATCTCGGGATTGCAAGATAACCAAACAAAACTTTTAGTGGATTTCTACTTATTTTATTAAATATCATCTCCACCAAACAGGACAAGCTTGCATCTGTTATAGTTTTGGAGAAAAATGTGTTCATTTCATGTATGCGCGAAATGCCTTAAAAATGGCTTTAAAATGGATTTGGAGCATGGAGACGATTATCTCGGGATTGCAAGATAACCAAACAAAACTTTTAGTGGATTTCTACTTATTTTATTAAATATCATCTCCACCAAACAGGACAAGCTTGCATCTGTTATAGTTTTGGAGAAAAATGTGTTCATTTCATGTATGCGCGAAATGCCTTAAAAATGGCTTTAAAATGGATTTGGAGCATGGAGACGATTATCTCGGGATTGCAAGATAACCAAACAAAACTTTTAGTGGATTTCTACTTATTTTATTAAATATCATCTCCACCAAACAGGACAAGCTTGCATCTGTTATAGTTTTGGAGAAAAATGTGTTCATTTCATGTATGCGCGAAATGCCTTAAAAATGGCTTTAAAATGGATTTGGAGCATGGAGACGATTATCTCGGGATTGCAAGATAACCAAACAAAACTTTTAGTGGATTTCTACTTATTTTATTAAATATCATCTCCACCAAACAGGACAAGCTTGCATCTGTTATAGTTTTGGAGAAAAATGTGTTCATTTCATGTATGCGCGAAATGCCTTAAAAATGGCTTTAAAATGGATTTGGAGCATGGAGACGATTATCTCGGGATTGCAAGATAACCAAACAAAACTTTTAGTGGATTTCTACTTATTTTATTAAATATCATCTCCACCAAACAGGACAAGCTTGCATCTGTTATAGTTTTGGAGAAAAATGTGTTCATTTCATGTATGCGCGAAATGCCTTAAAAATGGCTTTAAAATGGATTTGGAGCATGGAGACGATTATCTCGGGATTGCAAGATAACCAAACAAAACTTTTAGTGGATTTCTACTTATTTTATTAAATATCATCTCCACCAAACAGGACAAGCTTGCATCTGTTATAGTTTTGGAGAAAAATGTGTTCATTTCATGTATGCGCGAAATGCCTTAAAAATGGCTTTAAAATGGATTTGGAGCATGGAGACGATTATCTCGGGATTGCAAGATAACCAAACAAAACTTTTAGTGGATTTCTACTTATTTTATTAAATATCATCTCCACCAAACAGGACAAGCTTGCATCTGTTATAGTTTTGGAGAAAAATGTGTTCATTTCATGTATGCGCGAAATGCCTTAAAAATGGCTTTAAAATGGATTTGGAGCATGGAGACGATTATCTCGGGATTGCAAGATAACCAAACAAAACTTTTAGTGGATTTCTACTTATTTTATTAAATATCATCTCCACCAAACAGGACAAGCTTGCATCTGTTATAGTTTTGGAGAAAAATGTGTTCATTTCATGTATGCGCGAAATGCCTTAAAAATGGCTTTAAAATGGATTTGGAGCATGGAGACGATTATCTCGGGATTGCAAGATAACCAAACAAAACTTTTAGTGGATTTCTACTTATTTTATTAAATATCATCTCCACCAAACAGGACAAGCTTGCATCTGTTATAGTTTTGGAGAAAAATGTGTTCATTTCATGTATGCGCGAAATGCCTTAAAAATGGCTTTAAAATGGATTTGGAGCATGGAGACGATTATCTCGGGATTGCAAGATAACCAAACAAAACTTTTAGTGGATTTCTACTTATTTTATTAAATATCATCTCCACCAAACAGGACAAGCTTGCATCTGTTATAGTTTTGGAGAAAAATGTGTTCATTTCATGTATGCGCGAAATGCCTTAAAAATGGCTTTAAAATGGATTTGGAGCATGGAGACGATTATCTCGGGATTGCAAGATAACCAAACAAAACTTTTAGTGGATTTCTACTTATTTTATTAAATATCATCTCCACCAAACAGGACAAGCTTGCATCTGTTATAGTTTTGGAGAAAAATGTGTTCATTTCATGTATGCGCGAAATGCCTTAAAAATGGCTTTAAAATGGATTTGGAGCATGGAGACGATTATCTCGGGATTGCAAGATAACCAAACAAAACTTTTAGTGGATTTCTACTTATTTTATTAAATATCATCTCCACCAAACAGGACAAGCTTGCATCTGTTATAGTTTTGGAGAAAAATGTGTTCATTTCATGTATGCGCGAAATGCCTTAAAAATGGCTTTAAAATGGATTTGGAGCATGGAGACGATTATCTCGGGATTGCAAGATAACCAAACAAAACTTTTAGTGGATTTCTACTTATTTTATTAAATATCATCTCCACCAAACAGGACAAGCTTGCATCTGTTATAGTTTTGGAGAAAAATGTGTTCATTTCATGTATGCGCGAAATGCCTTAAAAATGGCTTTAAAATGGATTTGGAGCATGGAGACGATTATCTCGGGATTGCAAGATAACCAAACAAAACTTTTAGTGGATTTCTACTTATTTTATTAAATATCATCTCCACCAAACAGGACAAGCTTGCATCTGTTATAGTTTTGGAGAAAAATGTGTTCATTTCATGTATGCGCGAAATGCCTTAAAAATGGCTTTAAAATGGATTTGGAGCATGGAGACGATTATCTCGGGATTGCAAGATAACCAAACAAAACTTTTAGTGGATTTCTACTTATTTTATTAAATATCATCTCCACCAAACAGGACAAGCTTGCATCTGTTATAGTTTTGGAGAAAAATGTGTTCATTTCATGTATGCGCGAAATGCCTTAAAAATGGCTTTAAAATGGATTTGGAGCATGGAGACGATTATCTCGGGATTGCAAGATAACCAAACAAAACTTTTAGTGGATTTCTACTTATTTTATTAAATATCATCTCCACCAAACAGGACAAGCTTGCATCTGTTATAGTTTTGGAGAAAAATGTGTTCATTTCATGTATGCGCGAAATGCCTTAAAAATGGCTTTAAAATGGATTTGGAGCATGGAGACGATTATCTCGGGATTGCAAGATAACCAAACAAAACTTTTAGTGGATTTCTACTTATTTTATTAAATATCATCTCCACCAAACAGGACAAGCTTGCATCTGTTATAGTTTTGGAGAAAAATGTGTTCATTTCATGTATGCGCGAAATGCCTTAAAAATGGCTTTAAAATGGATTTGGAGCATGGAGACGATTATCTCGGGATTGCAAGATAACCAAACAAAACTTTTAGTGGATTTCTACTTATTTTATTAAATATCATCTCCACCAAACAGGACAAGCTTGCATCTGTTATAGTTTTGGAGAAAAATGTGTTCATTTCATGTATGCGCGAAATGCCTTAAAAATGGCTTTAAAATGGATTTGGAGCATGGAGACGATTATCTCGGGATTGCAAGATAACCAAACAAAACTTTTAGTGGATTTCTACTTATTTTATTAAATATCATCTCCACCAAACAGGACAAGCTTGCATCTGTTATAGTTTTGGAGAAAAATGTGTTCATTTCATGTATGCGCGAAATGCCTTAAAAATGGCTTTAAAATGGATTTGGAGCATGGAGACGATTATCTCGGGATTGCAAGATAACCAAACAAAACTTTTAGTGGATTTCTACTTATTTTATTAAATATCATCTCCACCAAACAGGACAAGCTTGCATCTGTTATAGTTTTGGAGAAAAATGTGTTCATTTCATGTATGCGCGAAATGCCTTAAAAATGGCTTTAAAATGGATTTGGAGCATGGAGACGATTATCTCGGGATTGCAAGATAACCAAACAAAACTTTTAGTGGATTTCTACTTATTTTATTAAATATCATCTCCACCAAACAGGACAAGCTTGCATCTGTTATAGTTTTGGAGAAAAATGTGTTCATTTCATGTATGCGCGAAATGCCTTAAAAATGGCTTTAAAATGGATTTGGAGCATGGAGACGATTATCTCGGGATTGCAAGATAACCAAACAAAACTTTTAGTGGATTTCTACTTATTTTATTAAATATCATCTCCACCAAACAGGACAAGCTTGCATCTGTTATAGTTTTGGAGAAAAATGTGTTCATTTCATGTATGCGCGAAATGCCTTAAAAATGGCTTTAAAATGGATTTGGAGCATGGAGACGATTATCTCGGGATTGCAAGATAACCAAACAAAACTTTTAGTGGATTTCTACTTATTTTATTAAATATCATCTCCACCAAACAGGACAAGCTTGCATCTGTTATAGTTTTGGAGAAAAATGTGTTCATTTCATGTATGCGCGAAATGCCTTAAAAATGGCTTTAAAATGGATTTGGAGCATGGAGACGATTATCTCGGGATTGCAAGATAACCAAACAAAACTTTTAGTGGATTTCTACTTATTTTATTAAATATCATCTCCACCAAACAGGACAAGCTTGCATCTGTTATAGTTTTGGAGAAAAATGTGTTCATTTCATGTATGCGCGAAATGCCTTAAAAATGGCTTTAAAATGGATTTGGAGCATGGAGACGATTATCTCGGGATTGCAAGATAACCAAACAAAACTTTTAGTGGATTTCTACTTATTTTATTAAATATCATCTCCACCAAACAGGACAAGCTTGCATCTGTTATAGTTTTGGAGAAAAATGTGTTCATTTCATGTATGCGCGAAATGCCTTAAAAATGGCTTTAAAATGGATTTGGAGCATGGAGACGATTATCTCGGGATTGCAAGATAACCAAACAAAACTTTTAGTGGATTTCTACTTATTTTATTAAATATCATCTCCACCAAACAGGACAAGCTTGCATCTGTTATAGTTTTGGAGAAAAATGTGTTCATTTCATGTATGCGCGAAATGCCTTAAAAATGGCTTTAAAATGGATTTGGAGCATGGAGACGATTATCTCGGGATTGCAAGATAACCAAACAAAACTTTTAGTGGATTTCTACTTATTTTATTAAATATCATCTCCACCAAACAGGACAAGCTTGCATCTGTTATAGTTTTGGAGAAAAATGTGTTCATTTCATGTATGCGCGAAATGCCTTAAAAATGGCTTTAAAATGGATTTGGAGCATGGAGACGATTATCTCGGGATTGCAAGATAACCAAACAAAACTTTTAGTGGATTTCTACTTATTTTATTAAATATCATCTCCACCAAACAGGACAAGCTTGCATCTGTTATAGTTTTGGAGAAAAATGTGTTCATTTCATGTATGCGCGAAATGCCTTAAAAATGGCTTTAAAATGGATTTGGAGCATGGAGACGATTATCTCGGGATTGCAAGATAACCAAACAAAACTTTTAGTGGATTTCTACTTATTTTATTAAATATCATCTCCACCAAACAGGACAAGCTTGCATCTGTTATAGTTTTGGAGAAAAATGTGTTCATTTCATGTATGCGCGAAATGCCTTAAAAATGGCTTTAAAATGGATTTGGAGCATGGAGACGATTATCTCGGGATTGCAAGATAACCAAACAAAACTTTTAGTGGATTTCTACTTATTTTATTAAATATCATCTCCACCAAACAGGACAAGCTTGCATCTGTTATAGTTTTGGAGAAAAATGTGTTCATTTCATGTATGCGCGAAATGCCTTAAAAATGGCTTTAAAATGGATTTGGAGCATGGAGACGATTATCTCGGGATTGCAAGATAACCAAACAAAACTTTTAGTGGATTTCTACTTATTTTATTAAATATCATCTCCACCAAACAGGACAAGCTTGCATCTGTTATAGTTTTGGAGAAAAATGTGTTCATTTCATGTATGCGCGAAATGCCTTAAAAATGGCTTTAAAATGGATTTGGAGCATGGAGACGATTATCTCGGGATTGCAAGATAACCAAACAAAACTTTTAGTGGATTTCTACTTATTTTATTAAATATCATCTCCACCAAACAGGACAAGCTTGCATCTGTTATAGTTTTGGAGAAAAATGTGTTCATTTCATGTATGCGCGAAATGCCTTAAAAATGGCTTTAAAATGGATTTGGAGCATGGAGACGATTATCTCGGGATTGCAAGATAACCAAACAAAACTTTTAGTGGATTTCTACTTATTTTATTAAATATCATCTCCACCAAACAGGACAAGCTTGCATCTGTTATAGTTTTGGAGAAAAATGTGTTCATTTCATGTATGCGCGAAATGCCTTAAAAATGGCTTTAAAATGGATTTGGAGCATGGAGACGATTATCTCGGGATTGCAAGATAACCAAACAAAACTTTTAGTGGATTTCTACTTATTTTATTAAATATCATCTCCACCAAACAGGACAAGCTTGCATCTGTTATAGTTTTGGAGAAAAATGTGTTCATTTCATGTATGCGCGAAATGCCTTAAAAATGGCTTTAAAATGGATTTGGAGCATGGAGACGATTATCTCGGGATTGCAAGATAACCAAACAAAACTTTTAGTGGATTTCTACTTATTTTATTAAATATCATCTCCACCAAACAGGACAAGCTTGCATCTGTTATAGTTTTGGAGAAAAATGTGTTCATTTCATGTATGCGCGAAATGCCTTAAAAATGGCTTTAAAATGGATTTGGAGCATGGAGACGATTATCTCGGGATTGCAAGATAACCAAACAAAACTTTTAGTGGATTTCTACTTATTTTATTAAATATCATCTCCACCAAACAGGACAAGCTTGCATCTGTTATAGTTTTGGAGAAAAATGTGTTCATTTCATGTATGCGCGAAATGCCTTAAAAATGGCTTTAAAATGGATTTGGAGCATGGAGACGATTATCTCGGGATTGCAAGATAACCAAACAAAACTTTTAGTGGATTTCTACTTATTTTATTAAATATCATCTCCACCAAACAGGACAAGCTTGCATCTGTTATAGTTTTGGAGAAAAATGTGTTCATTTCATGTATGCGCGAAATGCCTTAAAAATGGCTTTAAAATGGATTTGGAGCATGGAGACGATTATCTCGGGATTGCAAGATAACCAAACAAAACTTTTAGTGGATTTCTACTTATTTTATTAAATATCATCTCCACCAAACAGGACAAGCTTGCATCTGTTATAGTTTTGGAGAAAAATGTGTTCATTTCATGTATGCGCGAAATGCCTTAAAAATGGCTTTAAAATGGATTTGGAGCATGGAGACGATTATCTCGGGATTGCAAGATAACCAAACAAAACTTTTAGTGGATTTCTACTTATTTTATTAAATATCATCTCCACCAAACAGGACAAGCTTGCATCTGTTATAGTTTTGGAGAAAAATGTGTTCATTTCATGTATGCGCGAAATGCCTTAAAAATGGCTTTAAAATGGATTTGGAGCATGGAGACGATTATCTCGGGATTGCAAGATAACCAAACAAAACTTTTAGTGGATTTCTACTTATTTTATTAAATATCATCTCCACCAAACAGGACAAGCTTGCATCTGTTATAGTTTTGGAGAAAAATGTGTTCATTTCATGTATGCGCGAAATGCCTTAAAAATGGCTTTAAAATGGATTTGGAGCATGGAGACGATTATCTCGGGATTGCAAGATAACCAAACAAAACTTTTAGTGGATTTCTACTTATTTTATTAAATATCATCTCCACCAAACAGGACAAGCTTGCATCTGTTATAGTTTTGGAGAAAAATGTGTTCATTTCATGTATGCGCGAAATGCCTTAAAAATGGCTTTAAAATGGATTTGGAGCATGGAGACGATTATCTCGGGATTGCAAGATAACCAAACAAAACTTTTAGTGGATTTCTACTTATTTTATTAAATATCATCTCCACCAAACAGGACAAGCTTGCATCTGTTATAGTTTTGGAGAAAAATGTGTTCATTTCATGTATGCGCGAAATGCCTTAAAAATGGCTTTAAAATGGATTTGGAGCATGGAGACGATTATCTCGGGATTGCAAGATAACCAAACAAAACTTTTAGTGGATTTCTACTTATTTTATTAAATATCATCTCCACCAAACAGGACAAGCTTGCATCTGTTATAGTTTTGGAGAAAAATGTGTTCATTTCATGTATGCGCGAAATGCCTTAAAAATGGCTTTAAAATGGATTTGGAGCATGGAGACGATTATCTCGGGATTGCAAGATAACCAAACAAAACTTTTAGTGGATTTCTACTTATTTTATTAAATATCATCTCCACCAAACAGGACAAGCTTGCATCTGTTATAGTTTTGGAGAAAAATGTGTTCATTTCATGTATGCGCGAAATGCCTTAAAAATGGCTTTAAAATGGATTTGGAGCATGGAGACGATTATCTCGGGATTGCAAGATAACCAAACAAAACTTTTAGTGGATTTCTACTTATTTTATTAAATATCATCTCCACCAAACAGGACAAGCTTGCATCTGTTATAGTTTTGGAGAAAAATGTGTTCATTTCATGTATGCGCGAAATGCCTTAAAAATGGCTTTAAAATGGATTTGGAGCATGGAGACGATTATCTCGGGATTGCAAGATAACCAAACAAAACTTTTAGTGGATTTCTACTTATTTTATTAAATATCATCTCCACCAAACAGGACAAGCTTGCATCTGTTATAGTTTTGGAGAAAAATGTGTTCATTTCATGTATGCGCGAAATGCCTTAAAAATGGCTTTAAAATGGATTTGGAGCATGGAGACGATTATCTCGGGATTGCAAGATAACCAAACAAAACTTTTAGTGGATTTCTACTTATTTTATTAAATATCATCTCCACCAAACAGGACAAGCTTGCATCTGTTATAGTTTTGGAGAAAAATGTGTTCATTTCATGTATGCGCGAAATGCCTTAAAAATGGCTTTAAAATGGATTTGGAGCATGGAGACGATTATCTCGGGATTGCAAGATAACCAAACAAAACTTTTAGTGGATTTCTACTTATTTTATTAAATATCATCTCCACCAAACAGGACAAGCTTGCATCTGTTATAGTTTTGGAGAAAAATGTGTTCATTTCATGTATGCGCGAAATGCCTTAAAAATGGCTTTAAAATGGATTTGGAGCATGGAGACGATTATCTCGGGATTGCAAGATAACCAAACAAAACTTTTAGTGGATTTCTACTTATTTTATTAAATATCATCTCCACCAAACAGGACAAGCTTGCATCTGTTATAGTTTTGGAGAAAAATGTGTTCATTTCATGTATGCGCGAAATGCCTTAAAAATGGCTTTAAAATGGATTTGGAGCATGGAGACGATTATCTCGGGATTGCAAGATAACCAAACAAAACTTTTAGTGGATTTCTACTTATTTTATTAAATATCATCTCCACCAAACAGGACAAGCTTGCATCTGTTATAGTTTTGGAGAAAAATGTGTTCATTTCATGTATGCGCGAAATGCCTTAAAAATGGCTTTAAAATGGATTTGGAGCATGGAGACGATTATCTCGGGATTGCAAGATAACCAAACAAAACTTTTAGTGGATTTCTACTTATTTTATTAAATATCATCTCCACCAAACAGGACAAGCTTGCATCTGTTATAGTTTTGGAGAAAAATGTGTTCATTTCATGTATGCGCGAAATGCCTTAAAAATGGCTTTAAAATGGATTTGGAGCATGGAGACGATTATCTCGGGATTGCAAGATAACCAAACAAAACTTTTAGTGGATTTCTACTTATTTTATTAAATATCATCTCCACCAAACAGGACAAGCTTGCATCTGTTATAGTTTTGGAGAAAAATGTGTTCATTTCATGTATGCGCGAAATGCCTTAAAAATGGCTTTAAAATGGATTTGGAGCATGGAGACGATTATCTCGGGATTGCAAGATAACCAAACAAAACTTTTAGTGGATTTCTACTTATTTTATTAAATATCATCTCCACCAAACAGGACAAGCTTGCATCTGTTATAGTTTTGGAGAAAAATGTGTTCATTTCATGTATGCGCGAAATGCCTTAAAAATGGCTTTAAAATGGATTTGGAGCATGGAGACGATTATCTCGGGATTGCAAGATAACCAAACAAAACTTTTAGTGGATTTCTACTTATTTTATTAAATATCATCTCCACCAAACAGGACAAGCTTGCATCTGTTATAGTTTTGGAGAAAAATGTGTTCATTTCATGTATGCGCGAAATGCCTTAAAAATGGCTTTAAAATGGATTTGGAGCATGGAGACGATTATCTCGGGATTGCAAGATAACCAAACAAAACTTTTAGTGGATTTCTACTTATTTTATTAAATATCATCTCCACCAAACAGGACAAGCTTGCATCTGTTATAGTTTTGGAGAAAAATGTGTTCATTTCATGTATGCGCGAAATGCCTTAAAAATGGCTTTAAAATGGATTTGGAGCATGGAGACGATTATCTCGGGATTGCAAGATAACCAAACAAAACTTTTAGTGGATTTCTACTTATTTTATTAAATATCATCTCCACCAAACAGGACAAGCTTGCATCTGTTATAGTTTTGGAGAAAAATGTGTTCATTTCATGTATGCGCGAAATGCCTTAAAAATGGCTTTAAAATGGATTTGGAGCATGGAGACGATTATCTCGGGATTGCAAGATAACCAAACAAAACTTTTAGTGGATTTCTACTTATTTTATTAAATATCATCTCCACCAAACAGGACAAGCTTGCATCTGTTATAGTTTTGGAGAAAAATGTGTTCATTTCATGTATGCGCGAAATGCCTTAAAAATGGCTTTAAAATGGATTTGGAGCATGGAGACGATTATCTCGGGATTGCAAGATAACCAAACAAAACTTTTAGTGGATTTCTACTTATTTTATTAAATATCATCTCCACCAAACAGGACAAGCTTGCATCTGTTATAGTTTTGGAGAAAAATGTGTTCATTTCATGTATGCGCGAAATGCCTTAAAAATGGCTTTAAAATGGATTTGGAGCATGGAGACGATTATCTCGGGATTGCAAGATAACCAAACAAAACTTTTAGTGGATTTCTACTTATTTTATTAAATATCATCTCCACCAAACAGGACAAGCTTGCATCTGTTATAGTTTTGGAGAAAAATGTGTTCATTTCATGTATGCGCGAAATGCCTTAAAAATGGCTTTAAAATGGATTTGGAGCATGGAGACGATTATCTCGGGATTGCAAGATAACCAAACAAAACTTTTAGTGGATTTCTACTTATTTTATTAAATATCATCTCCACCAAACAGGACAAGCTTGCATCTGTTATAGTTTTGGAGAAAAATGTGTTCATTTCATGTATGCGCGAAATGCCTTAAAAATGGCTTTAAAATGGATTTGGAGCATGGAGACGATTATCTCGGGATTGCAAGATAACCAAACAAAACTTTTAGTGGATTTCTACTTATTTTATTAAATATCATCTCCACCAAACAGGACAAGCTTGCATCTGTTATAGTTTTGGAGAAAAATGTGTTCATTTCATGTATGCGCGAAATGCCTTAAAAATGGCTTTAAAATGGATTTGGAGCATGGAGACGATTATCTCGGGATTGCAAGATAACCAAACAAAACTTTTAGTGGATTTCTACTTATTTTATTAAATATCATCTCCACCAAACAGGACAAGCTTGCATCTGTTATAGTTTTGGAGAAAAATGTGTTCATTTCATGTATGCGCGAAATGCCTTAAAAATGGCTTTAAAATGGATTTGGAGCATGGAGACGATTATCTCGGGATTGCAAGATAACCAAACAAAACTTTTAGTGGATTTCTACTTATTTTATTAAATATCATCTCCACCAAACAGGACAAGCTTGCATCTGTTATAGTTTTGGAGAAAAATGTGTTCATTTCATGTATGCGCGAAATGCCTTAAAAATGGCTTTAAAATGGATTTGGAGCATGGAGACGATTATCTCGGGATTGCAAGATAACCAAACAAAACTTTTAGTGGATTTCTACTTATTTTATTAAATATCATCTCCACCAAACAGGACAAGCTTGCATCTGTTATAGTTTTGGAGAAAAATGTGTTCATTTCATGTATGCGCGAAATGCCTTAAAAATGGCTTTAAAATGGATTTGGAGCATGGAGACGATTATCTCGGGATTGCAAGATAACCAAACAAAACTTTTAGTGGATTTCTACTTATTTTATTAAATATCATCTCCACCAAACAGGACAAGCTTGCATCTGTTATAGTTTTGGAGAAAAATGTGTTCATTTCATGTATGCGCGAAATGCCTTAAAAATGGCTTTAAAATGGATTTGGAGCATGGAGACGATTATCTCGGGATTGCAAGATAACCAAACAAAACTTTTAGTGGATTTCTACTTATTTTATTAAATATCATCTCCACCAAACAGGACAAGCTTGCATCTGTTATAGTTTTGGAGAAAAATGTGTTCATTTCATGTATGCGCGAAATGCCTTAAAAATGGCTTTAAAATGGATTTGGAGCATGGAGACGATTATCTCGGGATTGCAAGATAACCAAACAAAACTTTTAGTGGATTTCTACTTATTTTATTAAATATCATCTCCACCAAACAGGACAAGCTTGCATCTGTTATAGTTTTGGAGAAAAATGTGTTCATTTCATGTATGCGCGAAATGCCTTAAAAATGGCTTTAAAATGGATTTGGAGCATGGAGACGATTATCTCGGGATTGCAAGATAACCAAACAAAACTTTTAGTGGATTTCTACTTATTTTATTAAATATCATCTCCACCAAACAGGACAAGCTTGCATCTGTTATAGTTTTGGAGAAAAATGTGTTCATTTCATGTATGCGCGAAATGCCTTAAAAATGGCTTTAAAATGGATTTGGAGCATGGAGACGATTATCTCGGGATTGCAAGATAACCAAACAAAACTTTTAGTGGATTTCTACTTATTTTATTAAATATCATCTCCACCAAACAGGACAAGCTTGCATCTGTTATAGTTTTGGAGAAAAATGTGTTCATTTCATGTATGCGCGAAATGCCTTAAAAATGGCTTTAAAATGGATTTGGAGCATGGAGACGATTATCTCGGGATTGCAAGATAACCAAACAAAACTTTTAGTGGATTTCTACTTATTTTATTAAATATCATCTCCACCAAACAGGACAAGCTTGCATCTGTTATAGTTTTGGAGAAAAATGTGTTCATTTCATGTATGCGCGAAATGCCTTAAAAATGGCTTTAAAATGGATTTGGAGCATGGAGACGATTATCTCGGGATTGCAAGATAACCAAACAAAACTTTTAGTGGATTTCTACTTATTTTATTAAATATCATCTCCACCAAACAGGACAAGCTTGCATCTGTTATAGTTTTGGAGAAAAATGTGTTCATTTCATGTATGCGCGAAATGCCTTAAAAATGGCTTTAAAATGGATTTGGAGCATGGAGACGATTATCTCGGGATTGCAAGATAACCAAACAAAACTTTTAGTGGATTTCTACTTATTTTATTAAATATCATCTCCACCAAACAGGACAAGCTTGCATCTGTTATAGTTTTGGAGAAAAATGTGTTCATTTCATGTATGCGCGAAATGCCTTAAAAATGGCTTTAAAATGGATTTGGAGCATGGAGACGATTATCTCGGGATTGCAAGATAACCAAACAAAACTTTTAGTGGATTTCTACTTATTTTATTAAATATCATCTCCACCAAACAGGACAAGCTTGCATCTGTTATAGTTTTGGAGAAAAATGTGTTCATTTCATGTATGCGCGAAATGCCTTAAAAATGGCTTTAAAATGGATTTGGAGCATGGAGACGATTATCTCGGGATTGCAAGATAACCAAACAAAACTTTTAGTGGATTTCTACTTATTTTATTAAATATCATCTCCACCAAACAGGACAAGCTTGCATCTGTTATAGTTTTGGAGAAAAATGTGTTCATTTCATGTATGCGCGAAATGCCTTAAAAATGGCTTTAAAATGGATTTGGAGCATGGAGACGATTATCTCGGGATTGCAAGATAACCAAACAAAACTTTTAGTGGATTTCTACTTATTTTATTAAATATCATCTCCACCAAACAGGACAAGCTTGCATCTGTTATAGTTTTGGAGAAAAATGTGTTCATTTCATGTATGCGCGAAATGCCTTAAAAATGGCTTTAAAATGGATTTGGAGCATGGAGACGATTATCTCGGGATTGCAAGATAACCAAACAAAACTTTTAGTGGATTTCTACTTATTTTATTAAATATCATCTCCACCAAACAGGACAAGCTTGCATCTGTTATAGTTTTGGAGAAAAATGTGTTCATTTCATGTATGCGCGAAATGCCTTAAAAATGGCTTTAAAATGGATTTGGAGCATGGAGACGATTATCTCGGGATTGCAAGATAACCAAACAAAACTTTTAGTGGATTTCTACTTATTTTATTAAATATCATCTCCACCAAACAGGACAAGCTTGCATCTGTTATAGTTTTGGAGAAAAATGTGTTCATTTCATGTATGCGCGAAATGCCTTAAAAATGGCTTTAAAATGGATTTGGAGCATGGAGACGATTATCTCGGGATTGCAAGATAACCAAACAAAACTTTTAGTGGATTTCTACTTATTTTATTAAATATCATCTCCACCAAACAGGACAAGCTTGCATCTGTTATAGTTTTGGAGAAAAATGTGTTCATTTCATGTATGCGCGAAATGCCTTAAAAATGGCTTTAAAATGGATTTGGAGCATGGAGACGATTATCTCGGGATTGCAAGATAACCAAACAAAACTTTTAGTGGATTTCTACTTATTTTATTAAATATCATCTCCACCAAACAGGACAAGCTTGCATCTGTTATAGTTTTGGAGAAAAATGTGTTCATTTCATGTATGCGCGAAATGCCTTAAAAATGGCTTTAAAATGGATTTGGAGCATGGAGACGATTATCTCGGGATTGCAAGATAACCAAACAAAACTTTTAGTGGATTTCTACTTATTTTATTAAATATCATCTCCACCAAACAGGACAAGCTTGCATCTGTTATAGTTTTGGAGAAAAATGTGTTCATTTCATGTATGCGCGAAATGCCTTAAAAATGGCTTTAAAATGGATTTGGAGCATGGAGACGATTATCTCGGGATTGCAAGATAACCAAACAAAACTTTTAGTGGATTTCTACTTATTTTATTAAATATCATCTCCACCAAACAGGACAAGCTTGCATCTGTTATAGTTTTGGAGAAAAATGTGTTCATTTCATGTATGCGCGAAATGCCTTAAAAATGGCTTTAAAATGGATTTGGAGCATGGAGACGATTATCTCGGGATTGCAAGATAACCAAACAAAACTTTTAGTGGATTTCTACTTATTTTATTAAATATCATCTCCACCAAACAGGACAAGCTTGCATCTGTTATAGTTTTGGAGAAAAATGTGTTCATTTCATGTATGCGCGAAATGCCTTAAAAATGGCTTTAAAATGGATTTGGAGCATGGAGACGATTATCTCGGGATTGCAAGATAACCAAACAAAACTTTTAGTGGATTTCTACTTATTTTATTAAATATCATCTCCACCAAACAGGACAAGCTTGCATCTGTTATAGTTTTGGAGAAAAATGTGTTCATTTCATGTATGCGCGAAATGCCTTAAAAATGGCTTTAAAATGGATTTGGAGCATGGAGACGATTATCTCGGGATTGCAAGATAACCAAACAAAACTTTTAGTGGATTTCTACTTATTTTATTAAATATCATCTCCACCAAACAGGACAAGCTTGCATCTGTTATAGTTTTGGAGAAAAATGCTGTTCATTTCATGTATGCGCGAAATGCCTTAAAAATGGCTTTAAAATGGATTTGGAGCATGGAGACGATTATCTCGGGATTGCAAGATAACCAAACAAAACTTTTAGTGGATTTCTACTTATTTTATTAAATATCATCTCCACCAAACAGGACAAGCTTGCATCTGTTATAGTTTTGGAGAAAAATGTGTTCATTTCATGTATGCGCGAAATGCCTTAAAAATGGCTTTAAAATGGATTTGGAGCATGGAGACGATTATCTCGGGATTGCAAGATAACCAAACAAAACTTTTAGTGGATTTCTACTTATTTTATTAAATATCATCTCCACCAAACAGGACAAGCTTGCATCTGTTATAGTTTTGGAGAAAAATGTGTTCATTTCATGTATGCGCGAAATGCCTTAAAAATGGCTTTAAAATGGATTTGGAGCATGGAGACGATTATCTCGGGATTGCAAGATAACCAAACAAAACTTTTAGTGGATTTCTACTTATTTTATTAAATATCATCTCCACCAAACAGGACAAGCTTGCATCTGTTATAGTTTTGGAGAAAAATGTGTTCATTTCATGTATGCGCGAAATGCCTTAAAAATGGCTTTAAAATGGATTTGGAGCATGGAGACGATTATCTCGGGATTGCAAGATAACCAAACAAAACTTTTAGTGGATTTCTACTTATTTTATTAAATATCATCTCCACCAAACAGGACAAGCTTGCATCTGTTATAGTTTTGGAGAAAAATGTGTTCATTTCATGTATGCGCGAAATGCCTTAAAAATGGCTTTAAAATGGATTTGGAGCATGGAGACGATTATCTCGGGATTGCAAGATAACCAAACAAAACTTTTAGTGGATTTCTACTTATTTTATTAAATATCATCTCCACCAAACAGGACAAGCTTGCATCTGTTATAGTTTTGGAGAAAAATGTGTTCATTTCATGTATGCGCGAAATGCCTTAAAAATGGCTTTAAAATGGATTTGGAGCATGGAGACGATTATCTCGGGATTGCAAGATAACCAAACAAAACTTTTAGTGGATTTCTACTTATTTTATTAAATATCATCTCCACCAAACAGGACAAGCTTGCATCTGTTATAGTTTTGGAGAAAAATGTGTTCATTTCATGTATGCGCGAAATGCCTTAAAAATGGCTTTAAAATGGATTTGGAGCATGGAGACGATTATCTCGGGATTGCAAGATAACCAAACAAAACTTTTAGTGGATTTCTACTTATTTTATTAAATATCATCTCCACCAAACAGGACAAGCTTGCATCTGTTATAGTTTTGGAGAAAAATGTGTTCATTTCATGTATGCGCGAAATGCCTTAAAAATGGCTTTAAAATGGATTTGGAGCATGGAGACGATTATCTCGGGATTGCAAGATAACCAAACAAAACTTTTAGTGGATTTCTACTTATTTTATTAAATATCATCTCCACCAAACAGGACAAGCTTGCATCTGTTATAGTTTTGGAGAAAAATGTGTTCATTTCATGTATGCGCGAAATGCCTTAAAAATGGCTTTAAAATGGATTTGGAGCATGGAGACGATTATCTCGGGATTGCAAGATAACCAAACAAAACTTTTAGTGGATTTCTACTTATTTTATTAAATATCATCTCCACCAAACAGGACAAGCTTGCATCTGTTATAGTTTTGGAGAAAAATGTGTTCATTTCATGTATGCGCGAAATGCCTTAAAAATGGCTTTAAAATGGATTTGGAGCATGGAGACGATTATCTCGGGATTGCAAGATAACCAAACAAAACTTTTAGTGGATTTCTACTTATTTTATTAAATATCATCTCCACCAAACAGGACAAGCTTGCATCTGTTATAGTTTTGGAGAAAAATGTGTTCATTTCATGTATGCGCGAAATGCCTTAAAAATGGCTTTAAAATGGATTTGGAGCATGGAGACGATTATCTCGGGATTGCAAGATAACCAAACAAAACTTTTAGTGGATTTCTACTTATTTTATTAAATATCATCTCCACCAAACAGGACAAGCTTGCATCTGTTATAGTTTTGGAGAAAAATGTGTTCATTTCATGTATGCGCGAAATGCCTTAAAAATGGCTTTAAAATGGATTTGGAGCATGGAGACGATTATCTCGGGATTGCAAGATAACCAAACAAAACTTTTAGTGGATTTCTACTTATTTTATTAAATATCATCTCCACCAAACAGGACAAGCTTGCATCTGTTATAGTTTTGGAGAAAAATGTGTTCATTTCATGTATGCGCGAAATGCCTTAAAAATGGCTTTAAAATGGATTTGGAGCATGGAGACGATTATCTCGGGATTGCAAGATAACCAAACAAAACTTTTAGTGGA
This sequence comes from Anomaloglossus baeobatrachus, assembly GCF_048569485.1. Taxonomy (NCBI): domain Eukaryota; kingdom Metazoa; phylum Chordata; class Amphibia; order Anura; family Aromobatidae; genus Anomaloglossus; species Anomaloglossus baeobatrachus. Next base: position 21,036 of record NW_027442568.1, read on the forward strand.
TTTCTACTTATTTTATTAAATATCATCTCCACCAAACAGGACAAGCTTGCATCTGTTATAGTTTTGGAGAAAAATGTGTTCATTTCATGTATGCGCGAAATGCCTTAAAAATGGCTTTAAAATGGATTTGGAGCATGGAGACGATTATCTCGGGATTGCAAGATAACCAAACAAAACTTTTAGTGGATTTCTACTTATTTTATTAAATATCATCTCCACCAAACAGGACAAGCTTGCATCTGTTATAGTTTTGGAGAAAAATGTGTTCATTTCATGTATGCGCGAAATGCCTTAAAAATGGCTTTAAAATGGATTTGGAGCATGGAGACGATTATCTCGGGATTGCAAGATAACCAAACAAAACTTTTAGTGGATTTCTACTTATTTTATTAAATATCATCTCCACCAAACAGGACAAGCTTGCATCTGTTATAGTTTTGGAGAAAAATGTGTTCATTTCATGTATGCGCGAAATGCCTTAAAAATGGCTTTAAAATGGATTTGGAGCATGGAGACGATTATCTCGGGATTGCAAGATAACCAAACAAAACTTTTAGTGGATTTCTACTTATTTTATTAAATATCATCTCCACCAAACAGGACAAGCTTGCATCTGTTATAGTTTTGGAGAAAAATGTGTTCATTTCATGTATGCGCGAAATGCCTTAAAAATGGCTTTAAAATGGATTTGGAGCATGGAGACGATTATCTCGGGATTGCAAGATAACCAAACAAAACTTTTAGTGGATTTCTACTTATTTTATTAAATATCATCTCCACCAAACAGGACAAGCTTGCATCTGTTATAGTTTTGGAGAAAAATGTGTTCATTTCATGTATGCGCGAAATGCCTTAAAAATGGCTTTAAAATGGATTTGGAGCATGGAGACGATTATCTCGGGATTGCAAGATAACCAAACAAAACTTTTAGTGGATTTCTACTTATTTTATTAAATATCATCTCCACCAAACAGGACAAGCTTGCATCTGTTATAGTTTTGGAGAAAAATGTGTTCATTTCATGTATGCGCGAAATGCCTTAAAAATGGCTTTAAAATGGATTTGGAGCATGGAGACGATTATCTCGGGATTGCAAGATAACCAAACAAAACTTTTAGTGGATTTCTACTTATTTTATTAAATATCATCTCCACCAAACAGGACAAGCTTGCATCTGTTATAGTTTTGGAGAAAAATGTGTTCATTTCATGTATGCGCGAAATGCCTTAAAAATGGCTTTAAAATGGATTTGGAGCATGGAGACGATTATCTCGGGATTGCAAGATAACCAAACAAAACTTTTAGTGGATTTCTACTTATTTTATTAAATATCATCTCCACCAAACAGGACAAGCTTGCATCTGTTATAGTTTTGGAGAAAAATGTGTTCATTTCATGTATGCGCGAAATGCCTTAAAAATGGCTTTAAAATGGATTTGGAGCATGGAGACGATTATCTCGGGATTGCAAGATAACCAAACAAAACTTTTAGTGGATTTCTACTTATTTTATTAAATATCATCTCCACCAAACAGGACAAGCTTGCATCTGTTATAGTTTTGGAGAAAAATGTGTTCATTTCATGTATGCGCGAAATGCCTTAAAAATGGCTTTAAAATGGATTTGGAGCATGGAGACGATTATCTCGGGATTGCAAGATAACCAAACAAAACTTTTAGTGGATTTCTACTTATTTTATTAAATATCATCTCCACCAAACAGGACAAGCTTGCATCTGTTATAGTTTTGGAGAAAAATGTGTTCATTTCATGTATGCGCGAAATGCCTTAAAAATGGCTTTAAAATGGATTTGGAGCATGGAGACGATTATCTCGGGATTGCAAGATAACCAAACAAAACTTTTAGTGGATTTCTACTTATTTTATTAAATATCATCTCCACCAAACAGGACAAGCTTGCATCTGTTATAGTTTTGGAGAAAAATGTGTTCATTTCATGTATGCGCGAAATGCCTTAAAAATGGCTTTAAAATGGATTTGGAGCATGGAGACGATTATCTCGGGATTGCAAGATAACCAAACAAAACTTTTAGTGGATTTCTACTTATTTTATTAAATATCATCTCCACCAAACAGGACAAGCTTGCATCTGTTATAGTTTTGGAGAAAAATGTGTTCATTTCATGTATGCGCGAAATGCCTTAAAAATGGCTTTAAAATGGATTTGGAGCATGGAGACGATTATCTCGGGATTGCAAGATAACCAAACAAAACTTTTAGTGGATTTCTACTTATTTTATTAAATATCATCTCCACCAAACAGGACAAGCTTGCATCTGTTATAGTTTTGGAGAAAAATGTGTTCATTTCATGTATGCGCGAAATGCCTTAAAAATGGCTTTAAAATGGATTTGGAGCATGGAGACGATTATCTCGGGATTGCAAGATAACCAAACAAAACTTTTAGTGGATTTCTACTTATTTTATTAAATATCATCTCCACCAAACAGGACAAGCTTGCATCTGTTATAGTTTTGGAGAAAAATGTGTTCATTTCATGTATGCGCGAAATGCCTTAAAAATGGCTTTAAAATGGATTTGGAGCATGGAGACGATTATCTCGGGATTGCAAGATAACCAAACAAAACTTTTAGTGGATTTCTACTTATTTTATTAAATATCATCTCCACCAAACAGGACAAGCTTGCATCTGTTATAGTTTTGGAGAAAAATGTGTTCATTTCATGTATGCGCGAAATGCCTTAAAAATGGCTTTAAAATGGATTTGGAGCATGGAGACGATTATCTCGGGATTGCAAGATAACCAAACAAAACTTTTAGTGGATTTCTACTTATTTTATTAAATATCATCTCCACCAAACAGGACAAGCTTGCATCTGTTATAGTTTTGGAGAAAAATGTGTTCATTTCATGTATGCGCGAAATGCCTTAAAAATGGCTTTAAAATGGATTTGGAGCATGGAGACGATTATCTCGGGATTGCAAGATAACCAAACAAAACTTTTAGTGGATTTCTACTTATTTTATTAAATATCATCTCCACCAAACAGGACAAGCTTGCATCTGTTATAGTTTTGGAGAAAAATGTGTTCATTTCATGTATGCGCGAAATGCCTTAAAAATGGCTTTAAAATGGATTTGGAGCATGGAGACGATTATCTCGGGATTGCAAGATAACCAAACAAAACTTTTAGTGGATTTCTACTTATTTTATTAAATATCATCTCCACCAAACAGGACAAGCTTGCATCTGTTATAGTTTTGGAGAAAAATGTGTTCATTTCATGTATGCGCGAAATGCCTTAAAAATGGCTTTAAAATGGATTTGGAGCATGGAGACGATTATCTCGGGATTGCAAGATAACCAAACAAAACTTTTAGTGGATTTCTACTTATTTTATTAAATATCATCTCCACCAAACAGGACAAGCTTGCATCTGTTATAGTTTTGGAGAAAAATGTGTTCATTTCATGTATGCGCGAAATGCCTTAAAAATGGCTTTAAAATGGATTTGGAGCATGGAGACGATTATCTCGGGATTGCAAGATAACCAAACAAAACTTTTAGTGGATTTCTACTTATTTTATTAAATATCATCTCCACCAAACAGGACAAGCTTGCATCTGTTATAGTTTTGGAGAAAAATGTGTTCATTTCATGTATGCGCGAAATGCCTTAAAAATGGCTTTAAAATGGATTTGGAGCATGGAGACGATTATCTCGGGATTGCAAGATAACCAAACAAAACTTTTAGTGGATTTCTACTTATTTTATTAAATATCATCTCCACCAAACAGGACAAGCTTGCATCTGTTATAGTTTTGGAGAAAAATGTGTTCATTTCATGTATGCGCGAAATGCCTTAAAAATGGCTTTAAAATGGATTTGGAGCATGGAGACGATTATCTCGGGATTGCAAGATAACCAAACAAAACTTTTAGTGGATTTCTACTTATTTTATTAAATATCATCTCCACCAAACAGGACAAGCTTGCATCTGTTATAGTTTTGGAGAAAAATGTGTTCATTTCATGTATGCGCGAAATGCCTTAAAAATGGCTTTAAAATGGATTTGGAGCATGGAGACGATTATCTCGGGATTGCAAGATAACCAAACAAAACTTTTAGTGGATTTCTACTTATTTTATTAAATATCATCTCCACCAAACAGGACAAGCTTGCATCTGTTATAGTTTTGGAGAAAAATGTGTTCATTTCATGTATGCGCGAAATGCCTTAAAATGGCTTTAAAATGGATTTGGAGCATGGAGACGATTATCTCGGGATTGCAAGATAACCAAACAAAACTTTTAGTGGATTTCTACTTATTTTATTAAATATCATCTCCACCAAACAGGACAAGCTTGCATCTGTTATAGTTTTGGAGAAAAATGTGTTCATTTCATGTATGCGCGAAATGCCTTAAAAATGGCTTTAAAATGGATTTGGAGCATGGAGACGATTATCTCGGGATTGCAAGATAACCAAACAAAACTTTTAGTGGATTTCTACTTATTTTATTAAATATCATCTCCACCAAACAGGACAAGCTTGCATCTGTTATAGTTTTGGAGAAAAATGTGTTCATTTCATGTATGCGCGAAATGCCTTAAAAATGGCTTTAAAATGGATTTGGAGCATGGAGACGATTATCTCGGGATTGCAAGATAACCAAACAAAACTTTTAGTGGATTTCTACTTATTTTATTAAATATCATCTCCACCAAACAGGACAAGCTTGCATCTGTTATAGTTTTGGAGAAAAATGTGTTCATTTCATGTATGCGCGAAATGCCTTAAAAATGGCTTTAAAATGGATTTGGAGCATGGAGACGATTATCTCGGGATTGCAATATAACCAAACAAAACTTTTAGTGGATTTCTACTTATTTTATTAAATATCATCTCCACCAAACAGGACAAGCTTGCATCTGTTATAGTTTTGGAGAAAAATGTGTTCATTTCATGTATGCGCGAAATGCCTTAAAAATGGCTTTAAAATGGATTTGGAGCATGGAGACGATTATCTCGGGATTGCAAGATAACCAAACAAAACTTTTAGTGGATTTCTACTTATTTTATTAAATATCATCTCCACCAAACAGGACAAGCTTGCATCTGTTATAGTTTTGGAGAAAAATGTGTTCATTTCATGTATGCGCGAAATGCCTTAAAAATGGCTTTAAAATGGATTTGGAGCATGGAGACGATTATCTCGGGATTGCAATATAACCAAACAAAACTTTTAGTGGATTTCTACTTATTTTATTAAATATCATCTCCACCAAACAGGACAAGCTTGCATCTGTTATAGTTTTGGAGAAAAATGTGTTCATTTCATGTATGCTGTCACGCTCCCCGGGTCCTCACCCCCGCTCCCCGGCTCACCTGCCACGCTGCCCGCTCCTCAGCCCCCGGATTCCGTCCGTCCCAGGCCCCCTGGTCCCCGATCCCGGCGCCGGACGGCTTCCCAGGACCTGGCCGGCTCTCCTGCGTCCTCCTCTCAGCCTCCTTCCCTGGCTTCTGGCACCCGGGCGGCGCGCATGCGCGTTAGGGCGCGCGCGCGGTCACTGACCCTTTCTTAAAGGGCCAGCGTCCATTAACAGGAAATGAGGTTGAACAGGTACTGGGTATAAAGGGGGTTATTGTCCAAGGGGGCGGGGCCTGATCTTCGTGTTCCCTGAGCTAGGAGTCAGGTCTCCTGGTGTTTATGTGCCTGTACTCACCTATCTCTCTTTGTAGAGCCGTACCTGCCTCGCCATCCAGTCAGCCGTATCCTGAACCCCGCACACTGTCCGTCTGCCATCTGACAGTCCGTACCATCTCGGATCCCTGCGGTGACCCGTCATCTCGCTCCTGAGGTTCCGGACCCCGCCTGATATCATCTCGGCTTCCGAACCTGAGCTACGTCACCAGGACTACCATCTGTGACTCCGTGGTCCCAGGGACTCCTCCGCTGCCTTCACTTGCACGGACTGTTCTGCTGCCCATCAGTGCTTCAGCTGCCGGACTCCCTACCACCATCTTCGAGTTCGGTCCAGTGGATCCACCTCCTGGGTCTGCCCGACCGCCCGGCCGTGACAGTAAGATCAGGCCATGGATCCCGCTGCAGCACTAGCGGCCTTGCAAGAGGAACTCCAACGTCAGCATGAAGTCCAGACCCGCATGTTGCAATTTATGACCTCCGTGGACACCCGCCTGTACACGTTACAAGCATCAATGACGCCTGCGGCACCCAGGTCCCCAGCTAGGCAAGCCATGGCTCCCGCACCAGTGGCAGCCTCTTCAGATGCTTCCCGTCTCCGTTTGGCGTCACCACCTCGTTATGCTGGAGATCCCAAGACCTGCAGGGGCTTCATAAACAGTGTTCCCTTCATTTCACGCAGCTGCCACATCTGTTCGCCTCTGACCAAGCCAAGGTCGCCTTTATAATGTCTCATCTGGAGGCGAGGCGCTGGCGTGGATGAACCCCTTGTGGGAGAAGGAGGACCCCATGACCAAGAACCTTCAAGACTTCCTGCAGGCCTTTCGCAGCACCTTCGACGAGCCGGGACGCGCCTCTGCGTCTGCTTCATCCCTCCTCCGCCTACGTCAAGGAACACTGACGGTGGGCCAATATGCCATCCGTTTCCGTACTTTGGCTTCTGAACTCGGGTGGAATAATGAGGCCCTGACAGCCGCCTTCTGGGAAGGACTCTCGAGTCGCATCAAGGATGAGTTGGCGGGTCGTGACGTGCCCTCCACCCTAGATGCCCTGATTGCCCTAGCCACTCGAGTGGACATTCGTTTCCAGGAACGCTCCAAAGAGCTGTATCGTGAGAGACGTGCAGTACGGCACTCCCCTCCTCCACAGAAGTCCTCTGTGCCTCACTCATCAACAGCTGGGATTCCTGTCCACGAGCCCATGCAGGTTGACCGAGTACGACAGTCTGACCAACGTAGAGCAGAGCGGCTCGCCAAAGGCCTCTGCTTTTACTGCGGAGAGGGCACTCATCTCTTACGCTCCTGTCCGGAAAGGCCGGGAAACTCCAAAGCCTAGGGTTGGTAGGAGAGGCCACCCTAGGTGCTGGGACTCTCTCAGACCCAGTTATGTGGACGGTACAAGTGTCAACAGGAGAGACGCGCTTCACGGCTGAGGCATACCTCGACTCCGGAGCAGCAGGCAATTTTATCCAGCAGGCCACGGTGGACAAGTACCAGCTGCCTGTTACTCCACTCGATAAGCCCCTAGTGATTGCCTCGGTGGATGGGAGACCCCTCTCTGATACCATCTCCTGGATCACCAAGCCGGTGGAATTGCGTATAGGTGCTCTGCACACCGAGAACATCGCTCTCTACGTCCTTCCACACATGTCCCATCAAATCCTGCTGGGACTTCCTTGGTTGCGGACACACGAACCATCAGTCAGCTGGGGTACTGGCGAGATCACTCGTTGGGGCTCTGCTTGTCATGAGAGATGTCTAAAGTCCCTACAACCAATCCGACGTCCCCCGGCTCCAGAGAACCTACCGGAACTGCCCTCGGCCTATTGGTCCTTCGCGGACGTTTTTGACAAGAAGGAGTCTGAGGTACTTCCGCCACACCGTCCCTACGATTGCGCCATCGACCTGCTCCCAGGAACAACACCACCTCGAGGACGGATATATCCGTTGTCTCCAGCTGAAACCAGGGCCATGTCCACATACATCACGAAAGCCTGGCAAAGGGATTCATCCGGAGATCCTCCTCTCCTGCGGGAGCAGGCTTCTTCTTCGTTAAGAAGAAAGAGGGTGACCTTCGCCCATGCATTGACTACCGGGGCTTGAATCAGATCACCATAAAAAACAAGTACCCCCTACCGCTCATCCCCGAATTGTTCGACCGGCTCAGAGGAGCCCGTGTGTTCACCAAACTGGATCTTCGGGGTGCCTACAACCTAGTTCGTATCCGCTCTGGGGACGAATGGAAGACCGCATTTAATACTCGCGACGGGCACTACGAGTACTGCGTGATGCCCTTCGGTCTGTGTAACGCTCCTGCCGTATTCCAAGAACTGGTGAACGACATTTTCCGGGACCTCCTCTACCTCTGTGTAGTAGTTTATCTGGATGACATCCTTGTCTTCTCTCCGGACCTCAGACCCACAGAGAGAACGTAAAGCTGGTTCTACAAAGACTGAGAGAGAATCGTCTCTACGCCAAATATGAGAAGTGCGTCTTTGAGCAGTCTTCTCTTCCTTTCCTGGGATACATCATCTCGGGTACTGGGTTGCAGATGGATCCAAAGAAGGTCTCCTCCATACTCAACTGGCCTCCCCCTTCTGGACTGAAGGCAATCCAACGGTTCCTGGATTCGCCAACTACTACCGCCAGTTTATCCCGCACTTCTCCGCCCTGACTGCTCCTCTCTCCGCTTTGACCAAAAAGGAGGCTAAACCAAAGGACTGGTCACCTGCGGCCGACGCCGCGTTTTGCTCTTTGAAGCGAGCTTTCGCCTCCTCTCCTGTACTCCACCGACCGGAGTTAAACCGCCAGTTCACCTTGGAGGTGGATGCCTCCTCCTCAGGAGCCGGAGCAGTGCTCATGCAAAAATCCTCCTCCGGGAAGATGGTGACTTGCGGTTTCTTTTCTAAGAGCTTCTCAGCACCTGAACGGAATTACACCATCGGTGACCGAGAATTATTGGCGGTCAAACTAGCTCTGGAGGAGTGGCGTTACCTCCTGGAAGGAGCAGTGTACCCCGTGACCATCTACACGGACCACAAGAACCTGGAATACCTGCGGTCCGCTCAGCGACTGAACCCACGGCAAGCCAGGTGGTCCTTATTCTTTGCCAGGTTTGACTTCCAGCTCCACTTCCGACCCGCGGACAAGAATGTACGCGCCGATGCCTTGTCTAGGTCCCTCATGCCCATGGAGCAGGAGGAAGAGACTACCCAACCTATCATCCCTCCTAGCAAGATTGTTCCGGTGGCTCCCGTCACTCTGGCCCAAATACCACCCGGGAAGACCTATGTCTCGGAGACCGACAGGCTAAAAGTGTTACACTGGGGTCATGCCTCAAAAACAGCCGGCCATGCAGGCCAGAAGAGAACATGGGGTGCGATTGTACGCCATTACTGGTGGCCATCCCTTCGCACTGACGTCGCCGCCTTTGTCTCTGCCTGCTCCTCTTGTGCCAGGAACAAGACGCCCAAACACCTGCCCTATGGCCGTCTTCTGCCTCTACCGATACCCTCAGTTCCGTGGCAACACATAGCTATGGACTTTATTACGGACTTGCCATTGTCATCCGGACACACAGTCATATGGGTCGTGGTGGATCGGTTCTCTAAAATGGCCCATTTCGTCCCTATGGCTGGACTGCCCTCTGCTCAGGAACTCGCGGACGCCTATATACAACACATCTTCCGCTTGCATGGCTTTCCATTGCACATCGTATCAGACAGAGGAACTCAGTTCACTTCCCGCTTCTGGAGGGCTCTCTGTAACCATCTGGGAGTGACTCTGGACTTTTCATCTGCATACCATCCTCAGACTAATGGCCAGGTAGAGAGGGTCAATCAAATCTTGACCTCTTTCTTACGTCACTACGTCAATGCCCATCATGACGACTGGTCCGCCCTTCTACCTTGGGCTGAATTCTCCCACAACCACCACTTCAGTGAGTCGTCCTCCAGCTCTCCCTTCCATGTTGTTTACGGGCTTCAGCCTTCCATCCCATTGCCTGTATCCCCCTCTTCGGATGTCCCTGCTGCAGATACAGTAGCCCGTGACTTTGCAAACATTTGGGACTCTGTCAAATCGTCCCTTGGGCGTGCTTCCCTGCGGATGAAAAGACACGCCGACAAGAGACGTCTGGACCCTCCGTGTTTCTCTCCTGGAGACCTCGTCTGGCTTGCTTCCCAGTACGTCCGCCTGAAGATACCATCATACAAGCTGGGTCCTCGCTACATTGGGCCGTTTAAAGTCCTCAGCAAGATCAATGAGGTTTCCTACAAGCTACAGCTCCCGGCCACGATGAGGATACCCAACTCATTCCACGTCTCCCTGCTCAAGCCGGTTATCCTTGGTCCCTTCTCCGATGCTGCCAGTCCGGCCCCTCCACCTATTGCCGATGACGACATCTATGCGGTAAGGGATATCGTGGCCATGAAGACCGTACGAGGTCGGCAGTTCTTCCTGGTGGACTGGGAAGGGTATGGTCCTGAGGATAGGTCTTGGAGCCCAGGGAGAACGTGGGCACTCCTCTTATCCGTGCCTTCATGTCCCGGTTGCGGGGTGGGGGGCGTGGGGGGGGGTACTGTCACGCTCCCCGGGTCCTCACCCCCGCTCCCCGGCTCACCTGCCACGCTGCCCGCTCCTCAGCCCCCGGATTCCGTCCGTCCCAGGCCCCCTGGTCCCCGATCCCGGCGCCCGACGGCTTCCCAGGACCTGGCCGGCTCTCCTGCGTCCTCCTCTCAGCCTCCTTCCCTGGCTTCTGGCACCCGGGCGGCGCGCATGCGCGTTAGGGCGCGCGCGCGGTCACTGACCCTTTCTTAAAGGGCCAGCGTCCATTAACAGGAAATGAGGTTGAACAGGTACTGGGTATAAAGGGGGTTATTGTCCAAGGGGGCGGGGCCTGATCTTCGTGTTCCCTGAGCTAGGAGTCAGGTCTCCTGGTGTTTATGTGCCTGTACTCACCTATCTCTCTTTGTAGAGCCGTACCTGCCTCGCCATCCAGTCAGCCGTATCCTGAACCCCGCACACTGTCCGTCTGCCATCTGACAGTCCGTACCATCTCGGATCCCTGCGGTGACCCGTCATCTCGCTCCTGAGTTCCGGACCCCGCCTGATATCATCTCGGCTTCCGAACCTGAGCTACGTCACCAGGACTACCATCTGTGACTCCGTGGTCCCAGGGACTCCTCCGCTGCCTTCACTTGCACGGACTGTTCTGCTGCCCATCAGTGCTTCAGCTGCCGGACTCCCTACCACCATCTTCGAGTTCGGTCCAGTGGATCCACCTCCTGGGTCTGCCCGACCGCCCGGCCGTGACATATGCGCGAAATGCCTTAAAAATGGCTTTAAAATGGATTTGGAGCATGGAGACGATTATCTCGGGATTGCAAGATAACCAAACAAAACTTTTAGTGGATTTCTACTTATTTTATTAAATATCATCTCCACCAAACAGGACAAGCTTGCATCTGTTATAGTTTTGAGAAAAATGTGTTCATTTCATGTATGCGCGAAATGCCTTAAAAATGGCTTTAAAATGGATTTGGAGCATGGAGACGATTATCTCGGGATTGCAAGATAACCAAACAAAACTTTTAGTGGATTTCTACTTATTTTATTAAATATCATCTCCACCAAACAGGACAAGCTTGCATCTGTTATAGTTTTGGAGAAAAATGTGTTCATTTCATGTATGCGCGAAATGCCTTAAAAATGGCTTTAAAATGGATTTGGAGCATGGAGACGATTATCTCGGGATTGCAATATAACCAAACAAAACTTTTAGTGGATTTCTACTTATTTTATTAAATATCATCTCCACCAAACAGGACAAGCTTGCATCTGTTATAGTTTTGGAGAAAAATGTGTTCATTTCATGTATGCGCGAAATGCCTTAAAAATGGCTTTAAAATGGATTTGGAGCATGGAGACGATTATCTCGGGATTGCAAGATAACCAAACAAAACTTTTAGTGGATTTCTACTTATTTTATTAAATATCATCTCCACCAAACAGGACAAGCTTGCATCTGTTATAGTTTTGGAGAAAAATGTGTTCATTTCATGTATGCGCGAAATGCCTTAAAAATGGCTTTAAAATGGATTTGGAGCATGGAGACGATTAGCTCGGGATTGCAAGATAACCAAACAAAACTTTTAGTGGATTTCTACTTATTTTATTAAATATCATCTCCACCAAACAGGACAAGCTTGCATCTGTTATAGTTTTGGAGAAAAATGTGTTCATTTCATGTATGCGCGAAATGCCTTAAAAATGGCTTTAAAATGGATTTGGAGCATGGAGACGATTATCTCGGGATTGCAAGATAACCAAACAAAACTTTTAGTGGATTTCTACTTATTTTATTAAATATCATCTCCACCAAACAGACAAGCTTGCATCTGTTATAGTTTTGGAGAAAAATGTGTTCATTTCATGTATGCGCGAAATGCCTTAAAAATGGCTTTAAAATGGATTTGGAGCATGGAGACGATTATCTCGGGATTGCAAGATAACCAAACAAAACTTTTAGTGGATTTCTACTTATTTTATTAAATATCATCTCCACCAAACAGGACAAGCTTGCATCTGTTATAGTTTTGGAGAAAAATGTGTTCATTTCATGTATGCGCGAAATGCCTTAAAAATGGCTTTAAAATGGATTTGGAGCATGGAGACGATTATCTCGGGATTGCAAGATAACCAAACAAAGCTTTTAGTGGATTTCTACTTATTTTATTAAATATCATCTCCACCAAACAGGACAAGCTTGCATCTGTTATAGTTTTGGAGAAAAATGTGTTCATTTCATGTATGCGCGAAATGCCTTAAAAATGGCTTTAAATGGATTTGGAGCATGGAGACGATTATCTCGGGATTGCAAGATAACCAAACAAAACTTTTAGTGGATTTCTACTTATTTTATTAAATATCATCTCCACCAAACAGGACAAGCTTGCATCTGTTATAGTTTTGGAGAAAAATGTGTTCATTTCATGTATGCGCGAAATGCCTTAAAAATGGCTTTAAAATGGATTTGGAGCATGGAGACGATTATCTCGGGATTGCAAGATAACCAAACAAAACTTTTAGTGGATTTCGACTTATTTTATTAAATATCATCTCCACCAAACAGGACAAGCTTGCATCTGTTATAGTTTTGGAGAAAAATGTGTTCATTTCATGTATGCGCGAAATGCCTTAAAAATGGCTTTAAAATGGATTTGGAGCATGGAGACGATTATCTCGGGATTGCAAGATAACCAAACAAAACTTTTAGTGGATTTCTACTTATTTTATTAAATATCATCTCCACCAAACAGGACAAGCTTGCATCTGTTATAGGTTTGGAGAAAAATGTGTTCATTTCATGTATGCGCGAAATGCCTTAAAAATGGCTTTAAAATGGATTTGGAGCATGGAGACGATTATCTCGGGATTGCAAGATAACCAAACAAAACTTTTAGTGGATTTCTACTTATTTTATTAAATATCATCTCCACCAAACAGGACAAGCTTGCATCTGTTATAGTTTTGGAGAAAAATGTGTTCATTTCATGTATGCGCGAAATGCCTTAAAAATGGCTTTAAAATGGATTTGGAGCATGGAGACGATTATCTCGGGATTGCAAGATAACCAAACAAAACTTTTAGTGGATTTCTACTTATTTTATTAAATATCATCTCCACCAAACAGGACAAGCTTGCATCTGTTATAGTTTTGGAGAAAAATGTGTTCATTTCATGTATGCGCGAAATGCCTTAAAAATGGCTTTAAAATGGATTTGGAGCATGGAGACGATTATCTCGGGATTGCAAGATAACCAAACAAAACTTTTAGTGGATTTCTACTTATTTTATTAAATATCATCTCCACCAAACAGGACAAGCTTGCATCTGTTATAGTTTTGGAGAAAAATGTGTTCATTTCATGTATGCGCGAAATGCCTTAAAAATGGCTTTAAAATGGATTTGGAGCATGGAGACGATTATCTCGGGATTGCAAGATAACCAAACAAAACTTTTAGTGGATTTCTACTTATTTTATTAAATATCATCTCCACCAAACAGGACAAGCTTGCATCTGTTATAGTTTTGGAGAAAAATGTGTTCATTTCATGTATGCGCGAAATGCCTTAAAAATGGCTTTAAAATGGATTTGGAGCATGGAGACGATTATCTCGGGATTGCAAGATAACCAAACAAAACTTTTAGTGGATTTCTACTTATTTTATTAAATATCATCTCCACCAAACAGGACAAGCTTGCATCTGTTATAGTTTTGGAGAAAAATGTGTTCATTTCATGTATGCGCGAAATGCCTTAAAAATGGCTTTAAAATGGATTTGGAGCATGGAGACGATTATCTCGGGATTGCAAGATAACCAAACAAAACTTTTAGTGGATTTCTACTTATTTTATTAAATATCATCTCCACCAAACAGGACAAGCTTGCATCTGTTATAGTTTTGGAGAAAAATGTGTTCATTTCATGTATGCGCGAAATGCCTTAAAAATGGCTTTAAAATGGATTTGGAGCATGGAGACGATTATCTCGGGATTGCAAGATAACCAAACAAAACTTTTAGTGGATTTCTACTTATTTTATTAAATATCATCTCCACCAAACAGGACAAGCTTGCATCTGTTATAGTTTTGGAGAAAAATGTGTTCATTCATTCATGTATGCGCGAAATGCCTTAAAAATGGCTTTAAAATGGATTTGGAGCATGGAGACGATTATCTCGGGATTGCAAGATAACCAAACAAAACTTTTAGTGGATTTCTACTTATTTTATTAAATATCATCTCCACCAAACAGGACAAGCTTGCATCTGTTATAGTTTTGGAGAAAAATGTGTTCATTTCATGTATGCGCGAAATGCCTTAAAAATGGCTTTAAAATGGATTTGGAGCATGGAGACGATTATCTCGGGATTGCAAGATAACCAAACAAAACTTTTAGTGGATTTCTACTTATTTTATTAAATATCATCTCCACCAAACAGGACAAGCTTGCATCTGTTATAGTTTTGGAGAAAAATGTGTTCATTTCATGTATGCGCGAAATGCCTTAAAAATGGCTTTAAAATGGATTTGGAGCATGGAGACGATTATCTCGGGATTGCAAGATAACCAAACAAAACTTTTAGTGGATTTCTACTTATTTTATTAAATATCATCTCCACCAAACAGGACAAGCTTGCATCTGTTATAGTTTTGGAGAAAAATGTGTTCATTTCATGTATGCGCGAAATGCCTTAAAAATGGCTTTAAAATGGATTTGGAGCATGGAGACGATTATCTCGGGATTGCAAGATAACCAAACAAAACTTTTAGTGGATTTCTACTTATTTTATTAAATATCATCTCCACCAAACAGGACAAGCTTGCATCTGTTATAGTTTTGGAGAAAAATGTGTTCATTTCATGTATGCGCGAAATGCCTTAAAAATGGCTTTAAAATGGATTTGGAGCATGGAGACGATTATCTCGGGATTGCAAGATAACCAAACAAAACTTTTAGTGGATTTCTACTTATTTTATTAAATATCATCTCCACCAAACAGGACAAGCTTGCATCTGTTATAGTTTTGGAGAAAAATGTGTTCATTTCATGTATGCGCGAAATGCCTTAAAAATGGCTTTAAAATGGATTTGGAGCATGGAGACGATTATCTCGGGATTGCAAGATAACCAAACAAAACTTTTAGTGGATTTCTACTTATTTTATTAAATATCATCTCCACCAAACAGGACAAGCTTGCATCTGTTATAGTTTTGGAGAAAAATGTGTTCATTTCATGTATGCGCGAAATGCCTTAAAAATGGCTTTAAAATGGATTTGGAGCATGGAGACGATTATCTCGGGATTGCAAGATAACCAAACAAAACTTTTAGTGGATTTCTACTTATTTTATTAAATATCATCTCCACCAAACAGGACAAGCTTGCATCTGTTATAGTTTTGGAGAAAAATGTGTTCATTTCATGTATGCGCGAAATGCCTTAAAAATGGCTTTAAAATGGATTTGGAGCATGGAGACGATTATCTCGGGATTGCAAGATAACCAAACAAAACTTTTAGTGGATTTCTACTTATTTTATTAAATATCATCTCCACCAAACAGGACAAGCTTGCATCTGTTATAGTTTTGGAGAAAAATGTGTTCATTTCATGTATGCGCGAAATGCCTTAAAAATGGCTTTAAAATGGATTTGGAGCATGGAGACGATTATCTCGGGATTGCAAGATAACCAAACAAAACTTTTAGTGGATTTCTACTTATTTTATTAAATATCATCTCCACCAAACAGGACAAGCTTGCATCTGTTATAGTTTTGGAGAAAAATGTGTTCATTTCATGTATGCGCGAAATGCCTTAAAAATGGCTTTAAAATGGATTTGGAGCATGGAGACGATTATCTCGGGATTGCAAGATAACCAAACAAAACTTTTAGTGGATTTCTACTTATTTTATTAAATATCATCTCCACCAAACAGGACAAGCTTGCATCTGTTATAGTTTTGGAGAAAAATGTGTTCATTTCATGTATGCGCGAAATGCCTTAAAAATGGCTTTAAAATGGATTTGGAGCATGGAGACGATTATCTCGGGATTGCAAGATAACCAAACAAAACTTTTAGTGGATTTCTACTTATTTTATTAAATATCATCTCCACCAAACAGGACAAGCTTGCATCTGTTATAGTTTTGGAGAAAAATGTGTTCATTTCATGTATGCGCGAAATGCCTTAAAAATGGCTTTAAAATGGATTTGGAGCATGGAGACGATTATCTCGGGATTGCAAGATAACCAAACAAAACTTTTAGTGGATTTCTACTTATTTTATTAAATATCATCTCCACCAAACAGGACAAGCTTGCATCTGTTATAGTTTTGGAGAAAAATGTGTTCATTTCATGTATGCGCGAAATGCCTTAAAAATGGCTTTAAAATGGATTTGGAGCATGGAGACGATTATCTCGGGATTGCAAGATAACCAAACAAAACTTTTAGTGGATTTCTACTTATTTTATTAAATATCATCTCCACCAAACAGGACAAGCTTGCATCTGTTATAGTTTTGGAGAAAAATGTGTTCATTTCATGTATGCGCGAAATGCCTTAAAAATGGCTTTAAAATGGATTTGGAGCATGGAGACGATTATCTCGGGATTGCAAGATAACCAAACAAAACTTTTAGTGGATTTCTACTTATTTTATTAAATATCATCTCCACCAAACAGGACAAGCTTGCATCTGTTATAGTTTTGGAGAAAAATGTGTTCATTTCATGTATGCGCGAAATGCCTTAAAAATGGCTTTAAAATGGATTTGGAGCATGGAGACGATTATCTCGGGATTGCAAGATAACCAAACAAAACTTTTAGTGGATTTCTACTTATTTTATTAAATATCATCTCCACCAAACAGGACAAGCTTGCATCTGTTATAGTTTTGGAGAAAAATGTGTTCATTTCATGTATGCGCGAAATGCCTTAAAAATGGCTTTAAAATGGATTTGGAGCATGGAGACGATTATCTCGGGATTGCAAGATAACCAAACAAAACTTTTAGTGGATTTCTACTTATTTTATTAAATATCATCTCCACCAAACAGGACAAGCTTGCATCTGTTATAGTTTTGGAGAAAAATGTGTTCATTTCATGTATGCGCGAAATGCCTTAAAAATGGCTTTAAAATGGATTTGGAGCATGGAGACGATTATCTCGGGATTGCAAGATAACCAAACAAAACTTTTAGTGGATTTCTACTTATTTTATTAAATATCATCTCCACCAAACAGGACAAGCTTGCATCTGTTATAGTTTTGGAGAAAAATGTGTTCATTTCATGTATGCGCGAAATGCCTTAAAAATGGCTTTAAAATGGATTTGGAGCATGGAGACGATTATCTCGGGATTGCAAGATAACCAAACAAAACTTTTAGTGGATTTCTACTTATTTTATTAAATATCATCTCCACCAAACAGGACAAGCTTGCATCTGTTATAGTTTTGGAGAAAAATGTGTTCATTTCATGTATGCGCGAAATGCCTTAAAAATGGCTTTAAAATGGATTTGGAGCATGGAGACGATTATCTCGGGATTGCAAGATAACCAAACAAAACTTTTAGTGGATTTCTACTTATTTTATTAAATATCATCTCCACCAAACAGGACAAGCTTGCATCTGTTATAGTTTTGGAGAAAAATGTGTTCATTTCATGTATGCGCGAAATGCCTTAAAAATGGCTTTAAAATGGATTTGGAGCATGGAGACGATTATCTCGGGATTGCAAGATAACCAAACAAAACTTTTAGTGGATTTCTACTTATTTTATTAAATATCATCTCCACCAAACAGGACAAGCTTGCATCTGTTATAGTTTTGGAGAAAAATGTGTTCATTTCATGTATGCGCGAAATGCCTTAAAAATGGCTTTAAAATGGATTTGGAGCATGGAGACGATTATCTCGGGATTGCAAGATAACCAAACAAAACTTTTAGTGGATTTCTACTTATTTTATTAAATATCATCTCCACCAAACAGGACAAGCTTGCATCTGTTATAGTTTTGGAGAAAAATGTGTTCATTTCATGTATGCGCGAAATGCCTTAAAAATGGCTTTAAAATGGATTTGGAGCATGGAGACGATTATCTCGGGATTGCAAGATAACCAAACAAAACTTTTAGTGGATTTCTACTTATTTTATTAAATATCATCTCCACCAAACAGGACAAGCTTGCATCTGTTATAGTTTTGGAGAAAAATGTGTTCATTTCATGTATGCGCGAAATGCCTTAAAAATGGCTTTAAAATGGATTTGGAGCATGGAGACGATTATCTCGGGATTGCAAGATAACCAAACAAAACTTTTAGTGGATTTCTACTTATTTTATTAAATATCATCTCCACCAAACAGGACAAGCTTGCATCTGTTATAGTTTTGGAGAAAAATGTGTTCATTTCATGTATGCGCGAAATGCCTTAAAAATGGCTTTAAAATGGATTTGGAGCATGGAGACGATTATCTCGGGATTGCAAGATAACCAAACAAAACTTTTAGTGGATTTCTACTTATTTTATTAAATATCATCTCCACCAAACAGGACAAGCTTGCATCTGTTATAGTTTTGGAGAAAAATGTGTTCATTTCATGTATGCGCGAAATGCCTTAAAAATGGCTTTAAAATGGATTTGGAGCATGGAGACGATTATCTCGGGATTGCAAGATAACCAAACAAAACTTTTAGTGGATTTCTACTTATTTTATTAAATATCATCTCCACCAAACAGGACAAGCTTGCATCTGTTATAGTTTTGGAGAAAAATGTGTTCATTTCATGTATGCGCGAAATGCCTTAAAAATGGCTTTAAAATGGATTTGGAGCATGGAGACGATTATCTCGGGATTGCAAGATAACCAAACAAAACTTTTAGTGGATTTCTACTTATTTTATTAAATATCATCTCCACCAAACAGGACAAGCTTGCATCTGTTATAGTTTTGGAGAAAAATGTGTTCATTTCATGTATGCGCGAAATGCCTTAAAAATGGCTTTAAAATGGATTTGGAGCATGGAGACGATTATCTCGGGATTGCAAGATAACCAAACAAAACTTTTAGTGGATTTCTACTTATTTTATTAAATATCATCTCCACCAAACAGGACAAGCTTGCATCTGTTATAGTTTTGGAGAAAAATGTGTTCATTTCATGTATGCGCGAAATGCCTTAAAAATGGCTTTAAAATGGATTTGGAGCATGGAGACGATTATCTCGGGATTGCAAGATAACCAAACAAAACTTTTAGTGGATTTCTACTTATTTTATTAAATATCATCTCCACCAAACAGGACAAGCTTGCATCTGTTATAGTTTTGGAGAAAAATGTGTTCATTTCATGTATGCGCGAAATGCCTTAAAAATGGCTTTAAAATGGATTTGGAGCATGGAGACGATTATCTCGGGATTGCAAGATAACCAAACAAAACTTTTAGTGGATTTCTACTTATTTTATTAAATATCATCTCCACCAAACAGGACAAGCTTGCATCTGTTATAGTTTTGGAGAAAAATGTGTTCATTTCATGTATGCGCGAAATGCCTTAAAAATGGCTTTAAAATGGATTTGGAGCATGGAGACGATTATCTCGGGATTGCAAGATAACCAAACAAAACTTTTAGTGGATTTCTACTTATTTTATTAAATATCATCTCCACCAAACAGGACAAGCTTGCATCTGTTATAGTTTTGGAGAAAAATGTGTTCATTTCATGTATGCGCGAAATGCCTTAAAAATGGCTTTAAAATGGATTTGGAGCATGGAGACGATTATCTCGGGATTGCAAGATAACCAAACAAAACTTTTAGTGGATTTCTACTTATTTTATTAAATATCATCTCCACCAAACAGGACAAGCTTGCATCTGTTATAGTTTTGGAGAAAAATGTGTTCATTTCATGTATGCGCGAAATGCCTTAAAAATGGCTTTAAAATGGATTTGGAGCATGGAGACGATTATCTCGGGATTGCAAGATAACCAAACAAAACTTTTAGTGGATTTCTACTTATTTTATTAAATATCATCTCCACCAAACAGGACAAGCTTGCATCTGTTATAGTTTTGGAGAAAAATGTGTTCATTTCATGTATGCGCGAAATGCCTTAAAAATGGCTTTAAAATGGATTTGGAGCATGGAGACGATTATCTCGGGATTGCAAGATAACCAAACAAAACTTTTAGTGGATTTCTACTTATTTTATTAAATATCATCTCCACCAAACAGGACAAGCTTGCATCTGTTATAGTTTTGGAGAAAAATGTGTTCATTTCATGTATGCGCGAAATGCCTTAAAAATGGCTTTAAAATGGATTTGGAGCATGGAGACGATTATCTCGGGATTGCAAGATAACCAAACAAAACTTTTAGTGGATTTCTACTTATTTTATTAAATATCATCTCCACCAAACAGGACAAGCTTGCATCTGTTATAGTTTTGGAGAAAAATGTGTTCATTTCATGTATGCGCGAAATGCCTTAAAAATGGCTTTAAAATGGATTTGGAGCATGGAGACGATTATCTCGGGATTGCAAGATAACCAAACAAAACTTTTAGTGGATTTCTACTTATTTTATTAAATATCATCTCCACCAAACAGGACAAGCTTGCATCTGTTATAGTTTTGGAGAAAAATGTGTTCATTTCATGTATGCGCGAAATGCCTTAAAAATGGCTTTAAAATGGATTTGGAGCATGGAGACGATTATCTCGGGATTGCAAGATAACCAAACAAAACTTTTAGTGGATTTCTACTTATTTTATTAAATATCATCTCCACCAAACAGGACAAGCTTGCATCTGTTATAGTTTTGGAGAAAAATGTGTTCATTTCATGTATGCGCGAAATGCCTTAAAAATGGCTTTAAAATGGATTTGGAGCATGGAGACGATTATCTCGGGATTGCAAGATAACCAAACAAAACTTTTAGTGGATTTCTACTTATTTTATTAAATATCATCTCCACCAAACAGGACAAGCTTGCATCTGTTATAGTTTTGGAGAAAAATGTGTTCATTTCATGTATGCGCGAAATGCCTTAAAAATGGCTTTAAAATGGATTTGGAGCATGGAGACGATTATCTCGGGATTGCAAGATAACCAAACAAAACTTTTAGTGGATTTCTACTTATTTTATTAAATATCATCTCCACCAAACAGGACAAGCTTGCATCTGTTATAGTTTTGGAGAAAAATGTGTTCATTTCATGTATGCGCGAAATGCCTTAAAAATGGCTTTAAAATGGATTTGGAGCATGGAGACGATTATCTCGGGATTGCAAGATAACCAAACAAAACTTTTAGTGGATTTCTACTTATTTTATTAAATATCATCTCCACCAAACAGGACAAGCTTGCATCTGTTATAGTTTTGGAGAAAAATGTGTTCATTTCATGTATGCGCGAAATGCCTTAAAAATGGCTTTAAAATGGATTTGGAGCATGGAGACGATTATCTCGGGATTGCAAGATAACCAAACAAAACTTTTAGTGGATTTCTACTTATTTTATTAAATATCATCTCCACCAAACAGGACAAGCTTGCATCTGTTATAGTTTTGGAGAAAAATGTGTTCATTTCATGTATGCGCGAAATGCCTTAAAAATGGCTTTAAAATGGATTTGGAGCATGGAGACGATTATCTCGGGATTGCAAGATAACCAAACAAAACTTTTAGTGGATTTCTACTTATTTTATTAAATATCATCTCCACCAAACAGGACAAGCTTGCATCTGTTATAGTTTTGGAGAAAAATGTGTTCATTTCATGTATGCGCGAAATGCCTTAAAAATGGCTTTAAAATGGATTTGGAGCATGGAGACGATTATCTCGGGATTGCAAGATAACCAAACAAAACTTTTAGTGGATTTCTACTTATTTTATTAAATATCATCTCCACCAAACAGGACAAGCTTGCATCTGTTATAGTTTTGGAGAAAAATGTGTTCATTTCATGTATGCGCGAAATGCCTTAAAAATGGCTTTAAAATGGATTTGGAGCATGGAGACGATTATCTCGGGATTGCAAGATAACCAAACAAAACTTTTAGTGGATTTCTACTTATTTTATTAAATATCATCTCCACCAAACAGGACAAGCTTGCATCTGTTATAGTTTTGGAGAAAAATGTGTTCATTTCATGTATGCGCGAAATGCCTTAAAAATGGCTTTAAAATGGATTTGGAGCATGGAGACGATTATCTCGGGATTGCAAGATAACCAAACAAAACTTTTAGTGGATTTCTACTTATTTTATTAAATATCATCTCCACCAAACAGGACAAGCTTGCATCTGTTATAGTTTTGGAGAAAAATGTGTTCATTTCATGTATGCGCGAAATGCCTTAAAAATGGCTTTAAAATGGATTTGGAGCATGGAGACGATTATCTCGGGATTGCAAGATAACCAAACAAAACTTTTAGTGGATTTCTACTTATTTTATTAAATATCATCTCCACCAAACAGGACAAGCTTGCATCTGTTATAGTTTTGGAGAAAAATGTGTTCATTTCATGTATGCGCGAAATGCCTTAAAAATGGCTTTAAAATGGATTTGGAGCATGGAGACGATTATCTCGGGATTGCAAGATAACCAAACAAAACTTTTAGTGGATTTCTACTTATTTTATTAAATATCATCTCCACCAAACAGGACAAGCTTGCATCTGTTATAGTTTTGGAGAAAAATGTGTTCATTTCATGTATGCGCGAAATGCCTTAAAAATGGCTTTAAAATGGATTTGGAGCATGGAGACGATTATCTCGGGATTGCAAGATAACCAAACAAAACTTTTAGTGGATTTCTACTTATTTTATTAAATATCATCTCCACCAAACAGGACAAGCTTGCATCTGTTATAGTTTTGGAGAAAAATGTGTTCATTTCATGTATGCGCGAAATGCCTTAAAAATGGCTTTAAAATGGATTTGGAGCATGGAGACGATTATCTCGGGATTGCAAGATAACCAAACAAAACTTTTAGTGGATTTCTACTTATTTTATTAAATATCATCTCCACCAAACAGGACAAGCTTGCATCTGTTATAGTTTTGGAGAAAAATGTGTTCATTTCATGTATGCGCGAAATGCCTTAAAAATGGCTTTAAAATGGATTTGGAGCATGGAGACGATTATCTCGGGATTGCAAGATAACCAAACAAAACTTTTAGTGGATTTCTACTTATTTTATTAAATATCATCTCCACCAAACAGGACAAGCTTGCATCTGTTATAGTTTTGGAGAAAAATGTGTTCATTTCATGTATGCGCGAAATGCCTTAAAAATGGCTTTAAAATGGATTTGGAGCATGGAGACGATTATCTCGGGATTGCAAGATAACCAAACAAAACTTTTAGTGGATTTCTACTTATTTTATTAAATATCATCTCCACCAAACAGGACAAGCTTGCATCTGTTATAGTTTTGGAGAAAAATGTGTTCATTTCATGTATGCGCGAAATGCCTTAAAAATGGCTTTAAAATGGATTTGGAGCATGGAGACGATTATCTCGGGATTGCAAGATAACCAAACAAAACTTTTAGTGGATTTCTACTTATTTTATTAAATATCATCTCCACCAAACAGGACAAGCTTGCATCTGTTATAGTTTTGGAGAAAAATGTGTTCATTTCATGTATGCGCGAAATGCCTTAAAAATGGCTTTAAAATGGATTTGGAGCATGGAGACGATTATCTCGGGATTGCAAGATAACCAAACAAAACTTTTAGTGGATTTCTACTTATTTTATTAAATATCATCTCCACCAAACAGGACAAGCTTGCATCTGTTATAGTTTTGGAGAAAAATGTGTTCATTTCATGTATGCGCGAAATGCCTTAAAAATGGCTTTAAAATGGATTTGGAGCATGGAGACGATTATCTCGGGATTGCAAGATAACCAAACAAAACTTTTAGTGGATTTCTACTTATTTTATTAAATATCATCTCCACCAAACAGGACAAGCTTGCATCTGTTATAGTTTTGGAGAAAAATGTGTTCATTTCATGTATGCGCGAAATGCCTTAAAAATGGCTTTAAAATGGATTTGGAGCATGGAGACGATTATCTCGGGATTGCAAGATAACCAAACAAAACTTTTAGTGGATTTCTACTTATTTTATTAAATATCATCTCCACCAAACAGGACAAGCTTGCATCTGTTATAGTTTTGGAGAAAAATGTGTTCATTTCATGTATGCGCGAAATGCCTTAAAAATGGCTTTAAAATGGATTTGGAGCATGGAGACGATTATCTCGGGATTGCAAGATAACCAAACAAAACTTTTAGTGGATTTCTACTTATTTTATTAAATATCATCTCCACCAAACAGGACAAGCTTGCATCTGTTATAGTTTTGGAGAAAAATGTGTTCATTTCATGTATGCGCGAAATGCCTTAAAAATGGCTTTAAAATGGATTTGGAGCATGGAGACGATTATCTCGGGATTGCAATATAACCAAACAAAACTTTTAGTGGATTTCTACTTATTTTATTAAATATCATCTCCACCAAACAGGACAAGCTTGTATCTGTTATAGTTTTGGAGAAAAATGTGTTCATTTCATGTATGCGCGAAATGCCTTAAAAATGGCTTTAAAATGGATTTGGAGCATGGAGACGATTATCTCGGGATTGCAAGATAACCAAACAAAACTTTTAGTGGATTTCTACTTATTTTATTAAATATCATCTCCACCAAACAGGACAAGCTTGCATCTGTTATAGTTTTGGAGAAAAATGTGTTCATTTCATGTATGCGCGAAATGCCTTAAAAATGGCTTTAAAATGGATTTGGAGCATGGAGACGATTATCTCGGGATTGTAAGATAACCAAACAAAACTTTTAGTGGATTTCTACTTATTTTATTAAATATCATCTCCACCAAACAGGACAAGCTTGCATCTGTTATAGTTTTGGAGAAAAATGTGTTCATTTCATGTATGCGCGAAATGCCTTAAAAATGGCTTTAAAATGGATTTGGAGCATGGAGACGATTATCTCGGGATTGCAAGATAACCAAACAAAACTTTTAGTGGATTTCTACTTATTTTATTAAATATCATCTCCACCAAACAGGACAAGCTTGCATCTGTTATAGTTTTGGAGAAAAATGTGTTCATTTCATGTATGCGCGAAATGCCTTAAAAATGGCTTTAAAATGGATTTGGAGCATGGAGACGATTATCTCGGGATTGCAAGATAACCAAACAAAACTTTTAGTGGATTTCTACTTATTTTATTAAATATCATCTCCACCAAACAGGACAAGCTTGCATC
Source organism: Anomaloglossus baeobatrachus (assembly GCF_048569485.1). Lineage (NCBI taxonomy): Eukaryota > Metazoa > Chordata > Amphibia > Anura > Aromobatidae > Anomaloglossus > Anomaloglossus baeobatrachus. The sequence continues at coordinate 46,586 of NW_027442568.1, forward strand.
TGTTATAGTTTTGGAGAAAAATGTGTTCATTTCATGTATGCGCGAAATGCCTTAAAAATGGCTTTAAAATGGATTTGGAGCATGGAGACGATTATCTCGGGATTGCAATATAACCAAACAAAACTTTTAGTGGATTTCTACTTATTTTATTAAATATCATCTCCACCAAACAGGACAAGCTTGCATCTGTTATAGTTTTGGAGAAAAATGTGTTCATTTCATGTATGCGCGAAATGCCTTAAAAATGGCTTTAAAATGGATTTGGAGCATGGAGACGATTATCTCGGGATTGCAAGATAACCAAACAAAACTTTTAGTGGATTTCTACTTATTTTATTAAATATCATCTCCACCAAACAGGACAAGCTTGCATCTGTTATAGTTTTGGAGAAAAATGTGTTCATTTCATGTATGCGCGAAATGCCTTAAAAATGGCTTTAAAATGGATTTGGAGCATGGAGACGATTATCTCGGGATTGTAAGATAACCAAACAAAACTTTTAGTGGATTTCTACTTATTTTATTAAATATCATCTCCACCAAACAGGACAAGCTTAGCATCTGTTATAGTTTTGGAGAAAAATGTGTTCATTTCATGTATGCGCGAAATGCCTTAAAAATGGCTTTAAAATGGATTTGGAGCATGGAGACGATTATCTCGGGATTGCAAGATAACCAAACAAAACTTTTAGTGGATTTCTACTTATTTTATTAAATATCATCTCCACCAAACAGGACAAGCTTGCATCTGTTATAGTTTTGGAGAAAAATGTGTTCATTTCATGTATGCGCGAAATGCCTTAAAAATGGCTTTAAAATGGATTTGGAGCATGGAGACGATTATCTCGGGATTGCAAGATAACCAAACAAAACTTTTAGTGGATTTCTACTTATTTTATTAAATATCATCTCCACCAAACAGGACAAGCTTGCATCTGTTATAGTTTTGGAGAAAAATGTGTTCATTTCATGTATGCGCGAAATGCCTTAAAAATGGCTTTAAAATGGATTTGGAGCATGGAGACGATTATCTCGGGATTGCAAGATAACCAAACAAAACTTTTAGTGGATTTCTACTTATTTTATTAAATATCATCTCCACCAAACAGGACAAGCTTGCATCTGTTATAGTTTTGGAGAAAAATGTGTTCATTTCATGTATGCGCGAAATGCCTTAAAAATGGCTTTAAAATGGATTTGGAGCATGGAGACGATTATCTCGGGATTGCAAGATAACCAAACAAAACTTTTAGTGGATTTCTACTTATTTTATTAAATATCATCTCCACCAAACAGGACAAGCTTGCATCTGTTATAGTTTTGGAGAAAAATGTGTTCATTTCATGTATGCGCGAAATGCCTTAAAAATGGCTTTAAAATGGATTTGGAGCATGGAGACGATTATCTCGGGATTGCAAGATAACCAAACAAAACTTTTAGTGGATTTCTACTTATTTTATTAAATATCATCTCCACCAAACAGGACAAGCTTGCATCTGTTATAGTTTTGGAGAAAAATGTGTTCATTTCATGTATGCGCGAAATGCCTTAAAAATGGCTTTAAAATGGATTTGGAGCATGGAGACGATTATCTCGGGATTGCAAGATAACCAAACAAAACTTTTAGTGGATTTCTACTTATTTTATTAAATATCATCTCCACCAAACAGGACAAGCTTGCATCTGTTATAGTTTTGGAGAAAAATGTGTTCATTTCATGTATGCGCGAAATGCCTTAAAAATGGCTTTAAAATGGATTTGGAGCATGGAGACGATTATCTCGGGATTGCAAGATAACCAAACAAAACTTTTAGTGGATTTCTACTTATTTTATTAAATATCATCTCCACCAAACAGGACAAGCTTGCATCTGTTATAGTTTTGGAGAAAAATGTGTTCATTTCATGTATGCGCGAAATGCCTTAAAAATGGCTTTAAAATGGATTTGGAGCATGGAGACGATTATCTCGGGATTGCAAGATAACCAAACAAAACTTTTAGTGGATTTCTACTTATTTTATTAAATATCATCTCCACCAAACAGGACAAGCTTGCATCTGTTATAGTTTTGGAGAAAAATGTGTTCATTTCATGTATGCGCGAAATGCCTTAAAAATGGCTTTAAAATGGATTTGGAGCATGGAGACGATTATCTCGGGATTGCAAGATAACCAAACAAAACTTTTAGTGGATTTCTACTTATTTTATTAAATATCATCTCCACCAAACAGGACAAGCTTGCATCTGTTATAGTTTTGGAGAAAAATGTGTTCATTTCATGTATGCGCGAAATGCCTTAAAAATGGCTTTAAAATGGATTTGGAGCATGGAGACGATTATCTCGGGATTGCAAGATAACCAAACAAAACTTTTAGTGGATTTCTACTTATTTTATTAAATATCATCTCCACCAAACAGGACAAGCTTGCATCTGTTATAGTTTTGGAGAAAAATGTGTTCATTTCATGTATGCGCGAAATGCCTTAAAAATGGCTTTAAAATGGATTTGGAGCATGGAGACGATTATCTCGGGATTGCAAGATAACCAAACAAAACTTTTAGTGGATTTCTACTTATTTTATTAAATATCATCTCCACCAAACAGGACAAGCTTGCATCTGTTATAGTTTTGGAGAAAAATGTGTTCATTTCATGTATGCGCGAAATGCCTTAAAAATGGCTTTAAAATGGATTTGGAGCATGGAGACGATTATCTCGGGATTGCAAGATAACCAAACAAAACTTTTAGTGGATTTCTACTTATTTTATTAAATATCATCTCCACCAAACAGGACAAGCTTGCATCTGTTATAGTTTTGGAGAAAAATGTGTTCATTTCATGTATGCGCGAAATGCCTTAAAAATGGCTTTAAAATGGATTTGGAGCATGGAGACGATTATCTCGGGATTGCAAGATATAACCAAACAAAACTTTTAGTGGATTTCTACTTATTTTATTAAATATCATCTCCACCAAACAGGACAAGCTTGCATCTGTTATAGTTTTGGAGAAAAATGTGTTCATTTCATGTATGCGCGAAATGCCTTAAAAATGGCTTTAAAATGGATTTGGAGCATGGAGACGATTATCTCGGGATTGCAAGATAACCAAACAAAACTTTTAGTGGATTTCTACTTATTTTATTAAATATCATCTCCACCAAACAGGACAAGCTTGCATCTGTTATAGTTTTGGAGAAAAATGTGTTCATTTCATGTATGCGCGAAATGCCTTAAAAATGGCTTTAAAATGGATTTGGAGCATGGAGACGATTATCTCGGGATTGCAAGATAACCAAACAAAACTTTTAGTGGATTTCTACTTATTTTATTAAATATCATCTCCACCAAACAGGACAAGCTTGCATCTGTTATAGTTTTGGAGAAAAATGTGTTCATTTCATGTATGCGCGAAATGCCTTAAAAATGGCTTTAAAATGGATTTGGAGCATGGAGACGATTATCTCGGGATTGCAAGATAACCAAACAAAACTTTTAGTGGATTTCTACTTATTTTATTAAATATCATCTCCACCAAACAGGACAAGCTTGCATCTGTTATAGTTTTGGAGAAAAATGTGTTCATTTCATGTATGCGCGAAATGCCTTAAAAATGGCTTTAAAATGGATTTGGAGCATGGAGACGATTATCTCGGGATTGCAAGATAACCAAACAAAACTTTTAGTGGATTTCTACTTATTTTATTAAATATCATCTCCACCAAACAGGACAAGCTTGCATCTGTTATAGTTTTGGAGAAAAATGTGTTCATTTCATGTATGCGCGAAATGCCTTAAAAATGGCTTTAAAATGGATTTGGAGCATGGAGACGATTATCTCGGGATTGCAAGATAACCAAACAAAACTTTTAGTGGATTTCTACTTATTTTATTAAATATCATCTCCACCAAACAGGACAAGCTTGCATCTGTTATAGTTTTGGAGAAAAATGTGTTCATTTCATGTATGCGCGAAATGCCTTAAAAATGGCTTTAAAATGGATTTGGAGCATGGAGACGATTATCTCGGGATTGCAAGATAACCAAACAAAACTTTTAGTGGATTTCTACTTATTTTATTAAATATCATCTCCACCAAACAGGACAAGCTTGCATCTGTTATAGTTTTGGAGAAAAATGTGTTCATTTCATGTATGCGCGAAATGCCTTAAAAATGGCTTTAAAATGGATTTGGAGCATGGAGACGATTATCTCGGGATTGCAAGATAACCAAACAAAACTTTTAGTGGATTTCTACTTATTTTATTAAATATCATCTCCACCAAACAGGACAAGCTTGCATCTGTTATAGTTTTGGAGAAAAATGTGTTCATTTCATGTATGCGCGAAATGCCTTAAAAATGGCTTTAAAATGGATTTGGAGCATGGAGACGATTATCTCGGGATTGCAAGATAACCAAACAAAACTTTTAGTGGATTTCTACTTATTTTATTAAATATCATCTCCACCAAACAGGACAAGCTTGCATCTGTTATAGTTTTGGAGAAAAATGTGTTCATTTCATGTATGCGCGAAATGCCTTAAAAATGGCTTTAAAATGGATTTGGAGCATGGAGACGATTATCTCGGGATTGCAAGATAACCAAACAAAACTTTTAGTGGATTTCTACTTATTTTATTAAATATCATCTCCACCAAACAGGACAAGCTTGCATCTGTTATAGTTTTGGAGAAAAATGTGTTCATTTCATGTATGCGCGAAATGCCTTAAAAATGGCTTTAAAATGGATTTGGAGCATGGAGACGATTATCTCGGGATTGCAAGATAACCAAACAAAACTTTTAGTGGATTTCTACTTATTTTATTAAATATCATCTCCACCAAACAGGACAAGCTTGCATCTGTTATAGTTTTGGAGAAAAATGTGTTCATTTCATGTATGCGCGAAATGCCTTAAAAATGGCTTTAAAATGGATTTGGAGCATGGAGACGATTATCTCGGGATTGCAAGATAACCAAACAAAACTTTTAGTGGATTTCTACTTATTTTATTAAATATCATCTCCACCAAACAGGACAAGCTTGCATCTGTTATAGTTTTGGAGAAAAATGTGTTCATTTCATGTATGCGCGAAATGCCTTAAAAATGGCTTTAAAATGGATTTGGAGCATGGAGACGATTATCTCGGGATTGCAAGATAACCAAACAAAACTTTTAGTGGATTTCTACTTATTTTATTAAATATCATCTCCACCAAACAGGACAAGCTTGCATCTGTTATAGTTTTGGAGAAAAATGTGTTCATTTCATGTATGCGCGAAATGCCTTAAAAATGGCTTTAAAATGGATTTGGAGCATGGAGACGATTATCTCGGGATTGCAAGATAACCAAACAAAACTTTTAGTGGATTTCTACTTATTTTATTAAATATCATCTCCACCAAACAGGACAAGCTTGCATCTGTTATAGTTTTGGAGAAAAATGTGTTCATTTCATGTATGCGCGAAATGCCTTAAAAATGGCTTTAAAATGGATTTGGAGCATGGAGACGATTATCTCGGGATTGCAAGATAACCAAACAAAACTTTTAGTGGATTTCTACTTATTTTATTAAATATCATCTCCACCAAACAGGACAAGCTTGCATCTGTTATAGTTTTGGAGAAAAATGTGTTCATTTCATGTATGCGCGAAATGCCTTAAAAATGGCTTTAAAATGGATTTGGAGCATGGAGACGATTATCTCGGGATTGCAAGATAACCAAACAAAACTTTTAGTGGATTTCTACTTATTTTATTAAATATCATCTCCACCAAACAGGACAAGCTTGCATCTGTTATAGTTTTGGAGAAAAATGTGTTCATTTCATGTATGCGCGAAATGCCTTAAAAATGGCTTTAAAATGGATTTGGAGCATGGAGACGATTATCTCGGGATTGCAAGATAACCAAACAAAACTTTTAGTGGATTTCTACTTATTTTATTAAATATCATCTCCACCAAACAGGACAAGCTTGCATCTGTTATAGTTTTGGAGAAAAATGTGTTCATTTCATGTATGCGCGAAATGCCTTAAAAATGGCTTTAAAATGGATTTGGAGCATGGAGACGATTATCTCGGGATTGCAAGATAACCAAACAAAACTTTTAGTGGATTTCTACTTATTTTATTAAATATCATCTCCACCAAACAGGACAAGCTTGCATCTGTTATAGTTTTGGAGAAAAATGTGTTCATTTCATGTATGCGCGAAATGCCTTAAAAATGGCTTTAAAATGGATTTGGAGCATGGAGACGATTATCTCGGGATTGCAAGATAACCAAACAAAACTTTTAGTGGATTTCTACTTATTTTATTAAATATCATCTCCACCAAACAGGACAAGCTTGCATCTGTTATAGTTTTGGAGAAAAATGTGTTCATTTCATGTATGCGCGAAATGCCTTAAAAATGGCTTTAAAATGGATTTGGAGCATGGAGACGATTATCTCGGGATTGCAAGATAACCAAACAAAACTTTTAGTGGATTTCTACTTATTTTATTAAATATCATCTCCACCAAACAGGACAAGCTTGCATCTGTTATAGTTTTGGAGAAAAATGTGTTCATTTCATGTATGCGCGAAATGCCTTAAAAATGGCTTTAAAATGGATTTGGAGCATGGAGACGATTATCTCGGGATTGCAAGATAACCAAACAAAACTTTTAGTGGATTTCTACTTATTTTATTAAATATCATCTCCACCAAACAGGACAAGCTTGCATCTGTTATAGTTTTGGAGAAAAATGTGTTCATTTCATGTATGCGCGAAATGCCTTAAAAATGGCTTTAAAATGGATTTGGAGCATGGAGACGATTATCTCGGGATTGCAAGATAACCAAACAAAACTTTTAGTGGATTTCTACTTATTTTATTAAATATCATCTCCACCAAACAGGACAAGCTTGCATCTGTTATAGTTTTGGAGAAAAATGTGTTCATTTCATGTATGCGCGAAATGCCTTAAAAATGGCTTTAAAATGGATTTGGAGCATGGAGACGATTATCTCGGGATTGCAAGATAACCAAACAAAACTTTTAGTGGATTTCTACTTATTTTATTAAATATCATCTCCACCAAACAGGACAAGCTTGCATCTGTTATAGTTTTGGAGAAAAATGTGTTCATTTCATGTATGCGCGAAATGCCTTAAAAATGGCTTTAAAATGGATTTGGAGCATGGAGACGATTATCTCGGGATTGCAAGATAACCAAACAAAACTTTTAGTGGATTTCTACTTATTTTATTAAATATCATCTCCACCAAACAGGACAAGCTTGCATCTGTTATAGTTTTGGAGAAAAATGTGTTCATTTCATGTATGCGCGAAATGCCTTAAAAATGGCTTTAAAATGGATTTGGAGCATGGAGACGATTATCTCGGGATTGCAAGATAACCAAACAAAACTTTTAGTGGATTTCTACTTATTTTATTAAATATCATCTCCACCAAACAGGACAAGCTTGCATCTGTTATAGTTTTGGAGAAAAATGTGTTCATTTCATGTATGCGCGAAATGCCTTAAAAATGGCTTTAAAATGGATTTGGAGCATGGAGACGATTATCTCGGGATTGCAAGATAACCAAACAAAACTTTTAGTGGATTTCTACTTATTTTATTAAATATCATCTCCACCAAACAGGACAAGCTTGCATCTGTTATAGTTTTGGAGAAAAATGTGTTCATTTCATGTATGCGCGAAATGCCTTAAAAATGGCTTTAAAATGGATTTGGAGCATGGAGACGATTATCTCGGGATTGCAAGATAACCAAACAAAACTTTTAGTGGATTTCTACTTATTTTATTAAATATCATCTCCACCAAACAGGACAAGCTTGCATCTGTTATAGTTTTGGAGAAAAATGTGTTCATTTCATGTATGCGCGAAATGCCTTAAAAATGGCTTTAAAATGGATTTGGAGCATGGAGACGATTATCTCGGGATTGCAAGATAACCAAACAAAACTTTTAGTGGATTTCTACTTATTTTATTAAATATCATCTCCACCAAACAGGACAAGCTTGCATCTGTTATAGTTTTGGAGAAAAATGTGTTCATTTCATGTATGCGCGAAATGCCTTAAAAATGGCTTTAAAATGGATTTGGAGCATGGAGACGATTATCTCGGGATTGCAAGATAACCAAACAAAACTTTTAGTGGATTTCTACTTATTTTATTAAATATCATCTCCACCAAACAGGACAAGCTTGCATCTGTTATAGTTTTGGAGAAAAATGTGTTCATTTCATGTATGCGCGAAATGCCTTAAAAATGGCTTTAAAATGGATTTGGAGCATGGAGACGATTATCTCGGGATTGCAAGATAACCAAACAAAACTTTTAGTGGATTTCTACTTATTTTATTAAATATCATCTCCACCAAACAGGACAAGCTTGCATCTGTTATAGTTTTGGAGAAAAATGTGTTCATTTCATGTATGCGCGAAATGCCTTAAAAATGGCTTTAAAATGGATTTGGAGCATGGAGACGATTATCTCGGGATTGCAAGATAACCAAACAAAACTTTTAGTGGATTTCTACTTATTTTATTAAATATCATCTCCACCAAACAGGACAAGCTTGCATCTGTTATAGTTTTGGAGAAAAATGTGTTCATTTCATGTATGCGCGAAATGCCTTAAAAATGGCTTTAAAATGGATTTGGAGCATGGAGACGATTATCTCGGGATTGCAAGATAACCAAACAAAACTTTTAGTGGATTTCTACTTATTTTATTAAATATCATCTCCACCAAACAGGACAAGCTTGCATCTGTTATAGTTTTGGAGAAAAATGTGTTCATTTCATGTATGCGCGAAATGCCTTAAAAATGGCTTTAAAATGGATTTGGAGCATGGAGACGATTATCTCGGGATTGCAAGATAACCAAACAAAACTTTTAGTGGATTTCTACTTATTTTATTAAATATCATCTCCACCAAACAGGACAAGCTTGCATCTGTTATAGTTTTGGAGAAAAATGTGTTCATTTCATGTATGCGCGAAATGCCTTAAAAATGGCTTTAAAATGGATTTGGAGCATGGAGACGATTATCTCGGGATTGCAAGATAACCAAACAAAACTTTTAGTGGATTTCTACTTATTTTATTAAATATCATCTCCACCAAACAGGACAAGCTTGCATCTGTTATAGTTTTGGAGAAAAATGTGTTCATTTCATGTATGCGCGAAATGCCTTAAAAATGGCTTTAAAATGGATTTGGAGCATGGAGACGATTATCTCGGGATTGCAAGATAACCAAACAAAACTTTTAGTGGATTTCTACTTATTTTATTAAATATCATCTCCACCAAACAGGACAAGCTTGCATCTGTTATAGTTTTGGAGAAAAATGTGTTCATTTCATGTATGCGCGAAATGCCTTAAAAATGGCTTTAAAATGGATTTGGAGCATGGAGACGATTATCTCGGGATTGCAAGATAACCAAACAAAACTTTTAGTGGATTTCTACTTATTTTATTAAATATCATCTCCACCAAACAGGACAAGCTTGCATCTGTTATAGTTTTGGAGAAAAATGTGTTCATTTCATGTATGCGCGAAATGCCTTAAAAATGGCTTTAAAATGGATTTGGAGCATGGAGACGATTATCTCGGGATTGCAAGATAACCAAACAAAACTTTTAGTGGATTTCTACTTATTTTATTAAATATCATCTCCACCAAACAGGACAAGCTTGCATCTGTTATAGTTTTGGAGAAAAATGTGTTCATTTCATGTATGCGCGAAATGCCTTAAAAATGGCTTTAAAATGGATTTGGAGCATGGAGACGATTATCTCGGGATTGCAAGATAACCAAACAAAACTTTTAGTGGATTTCTACTTATTTTATTAAATATCATCTCCACCAAACAGGACAAGCTTGCATCTGTTATAGTTTTGGAGAAAAATGTGTTCATTTCATGTATGCGCGAAATGCCTTAAAAATGGCTTTAAAATGGATTTGGAGCATGGAGACGATTATCTCGGGATTGCAAGATAACCAAACAAAACTTTTAGTGGATTTCTACTTATTTTATTAAATATCATCTCCACCAAACAGGACAAGCTTGCATCTGTTATAGTTTTGGAGAAAAATGTGTTCATTTCATGTATGCGCGAAATGCCTTAAAAATGGCTTTAAAATGGATTTGGAGCATGGAGACGATTATCTCGGGATTGCAAGATAACCAAACAAAACTTTTAGTGGATTTCTACTTATTTTATTAAATATCATCTCCACCAAACAGGACAAGCTTGCATCTGTTATAGTTTTGGAGAAAAATGTGTTCATTTCATGTATGCGCGAAATGCCTTAAAAATGGCTTTAAAATGGATTTGGAGCATGGAGACGATTATCTCGGGATTGCAAGATAACCAAACAAAACTTTTAGTGGATTTCTACTTATTTTATTAAATATCATCTCCACCAAACAGGACAAGCTTGCATCTGTTATAGTTTTGGAGAAAAATGTGTTCATTTCATGTATGCGCGAAATGCCTTAAAAATGGCTTTAAAATGGATTTGGAGCATGGAGACGATTATCTCGGGATTGCAAGATAACCAAACAAAACTTTTAGTGGATTTCTACTTATTTTATTAAATATCATCTCCACCAAACAGGACAAGCTTGCATCTGTTATAGTTTTGGAGAAAAATGTGTTCATTTCATGTATGCGCGAAATGCCTTAAAAATGGCTTTAAAATGGATTTGGAGCATGGAGACGATTATCTCGGGATTGCAAGATAACCAAACAAAACTTTTAGTGGATTTCTACTTATTTTATTAAATATCATCTCCACCAAACAGGACAAGCTTGCATCTGTTATAGTTTTGGAGAAAAATGTGTTCATTTCATGTATGCGCGAAATGCCTTAAAAATGGCTTTAAAATGGATTTGGAGCATGGAGACGATTATCTCGGGATTGCAAGATAACCAAACAAAACTTTTAGTGGATTTCTACTTATTTTATTAAATATCATCTCCACCAAACAGGACAAGCTTGCATCTGTTATAGTTTTGGAGAAAAATGTGTTCATTTCATGTATGCGCGAAATGCCTTAAAAATGGCTTTAAAATGGATTTGGAGCATGGAGACGATTATCTCGGGATTGCAAGATAACCAAACAAAACTTTTAGTGGATTTCTACTTATTTTATTAAATATCATCTCCACCAAACAGGACAAGCTTGCATCTGTTATAGTTTTGGAGAAAAATGTGTTCATTTCATGTATGCGCGAAATGCCTTAAAAATGGCTTTAAAATGGATTTGGAGCATGGAGACGATTATCTCGGGATTGCAAGATAACCAAACAAAACTTTTAGTGGATTTCTACTTATTTTATTAAATATCATCTCCACCAAACAGGACAAGCTTGCATCTGTTATAGTTTTGGAGAAAAATGTGTTCATTTCATGTATGCGCGAAATGCCTTAAAAATGGCTTTAAAATGGATTTGGAGCATGGAGACGATTATCTCGGGATTGCAAGATAACCAAACAAAACTTTTAGTGGATTTACTTATTTTATTAAATATCATCTCCACCAAACAGGACAAGCTTGCATCTGTTATAGTTTTGGAGAAAAATGTGTTCATTTCATGTATGCGCGAAATGCCTTAAAAATGGCTTTAAAATGGATTTGGAGCATGGAGACGATTATCTCGGGATTGCAAGATAACCAAACAAAACTTTTAGTGGATTTCTACTTATTTTATTAAATATCATCTCCACCAAACAGGACAAGCTTGCATCTGTTATAGTTTTGGAGAAAAATGTGTTCATTTCATGTATGCGCGAAATGCCTTAAAAATGGCTTTAAAATGGATTTGGAGCATGGAGACGATTATCTCGGGATTGCAAGATAACCAAACAAAACTTTTAGTGGATTTCTACTTATTTTATTAAATATCATCTCCACCAAACAGGACAAGCTTGCATCTGTTATAGTTTTGGAGAAAAATGTGTTCATTTCATGTATGCGCGAAATGCCTTAAAAATGGCTTTAAAATGGATTTGGAGCATGGAGACGATTATCTCGGGATTGCAAGATAACCAAACAAAACTTTTAGTGGATTTCTACTTATTTTATTAAATATCATCTCCACCAAACAGGACAAGCTTGCATCTGTTATAGTTTTGGAGAAAAATGTGTTCATTTCATGTATGCGCGAAATGCCTTAAAAATGGCTTTAAAATGGATTTGGAGCATGGAGACGATTATCTCGGGATTGCAAGATAACCAAACAAAACTTTTAGTGGATTTCTACTTATTTTATTAAATATCATCTCCACCAAACAGGACAAGCTTGCATCTGTTATAGTTTTGGAGAAAAATGTGTTCATTTCATGTATGCGCGAAATGCCTTAAAAATGGCTTTAAAATGGATTTGGAGCATGGAGACGATTATCTCGGGATTGCAAGATAACCAAACAAAACTTTTAGTGGATTTCTACTTATTTTATTAAATATCATCTCCACCAAACAGGACAAGCTTGCATCTGTTATAGTTTTGGAGAAAAATGTGTTCATTTCATGTATGCGCGAAATGCCTTAAAAATGGCTTTAAAATGGATTTGGAGCATGGAGACGATTATCTCGGGATTGCAAGATAACCAAACAAAACTTTTAGTGGATTTCTACTTATTTTATTAAATATCATCTCCACCAAACAGGACAAGCTTGCATCTGTTATAGTTTTGGAGAAAAATGTGTTCATTTCATGTATGCGCGAAATGCCTTAAAAATGGCTTTAAAATGGATTTGGAGCATGGAGACGATTATCTCGGGATTGCAAGATAACCAAACAAAACTTTTAGTGGATTTCTACTTATTTTATTAAATATCATCTCCACCAAACAGGACAAGCTTGCATCTGTTATAGTTTTGGAGAAAAATGTGTTCATTTCATGTATGCGCGAAATGCCTTAAAAATGGCTTTAAAATGGATTTGGAGCATGGAGACGATTATCTCGGGATTGCAAGATAACCAAACAAAACTTTTAGTGGATTTCTACTTATTTTATTAAATATCATCTCCACCAAACAGGACAAGCTTGCATCTGTTATAGTTTTGGAGAAAAATGTGTTCATTTCATGTATGCGCGAAATGCCTTAAAAATGGCTTTAAAATGGATTTGGAGCATGGAGACGATTATCTCGGGATTGCAAGATAACCAAACAAAACTTTTAGTGGATTTCTACTTATTTTATTAAATATCATCTCCACCAAACAGGACAAGCTTGCATCTGTTATAGTTTTGGAGAAAAATGTGTTCATTTCATGTATGCGCGAAATGCCTTAAAAATGGCTTTAAAATGGATTTGGAGCATGGAGACGATTATCTCGGGATTGCAAGATAACCAAACAAAACTTTTAGTGGATTTCTACTTATTTTATTAAATATCATCTCCACCAAACAGGACAAGCTTGCATCTGTTATAGTTTTGGAGAAAAATGTGTTCATTTCATGTATGCGCGAAATGCCTTAAAAATGGCTTTAAAATGGATTTGGAGCATGGAGACGATTATCTCGGGATTGCAAGATAACCAAACAAAACTTTTAGTGGATTTCTACTTATTTTATTAAATATCATCTCCACCAAACAGGACAAGCTTGCATCTGTTATAGTTTTGGAGAAAAATGTGTTCATTTCATGTATGCGCGAAATGCCTTAAAAATGGCTTTAAAATGGATTTGGAGCATGGAGACGATTATCTCGGGATTGCAAGATAACCAAACAAAACTTTTAGTGGATTTCTACTTATTTTATTAAATATCATCTCCACCAAACAGGACAAGCTTGCATCTGTTATAGTTTTGGAGAAAAATGTGTTCATTTCATGTATGCGCGAAATGCCTTAAAAATGGCTTTAAAATGGATTTGGAGCATGGAGACGATTATCTCGGGATTGCAAGATAACCAAACAAAACTTTTAGTGGATTTCTACTTATTTTATTAAATATCATCTCCACCAAACAGGACAAGCTTGCATCTGTTATAGTTTTGGAGAAAAATGTGTTCATTTCATGTATGCGCGAAATGCCTTAAAAATGGCTTTAAAATGGATTTGGAGCATGGAGACGATTATCTCGGGATTGCAAGATAACCAAACAAAACTTTTAGTGGATTTCTACTTATTTTATTAAATATCATCTCCACCAAACAGGACAAGCTTGCATCTGTTATAGTTTTGGAGAAAAATGTGTTCATTTCATGTATGCGCGAAATGCCTTAAAAATGGCTTTAAAATGGATTTGGAGCATGGAGACGATTATCTCGGGATTGCAAGATAACCAAACAAAACTTTTAGTGGATTTCTACTTATTTTATTAAATATCATCTCCACCAAACAGGACAAGCTTGCATCTGTTATAGTTTTGGAGAAAAATGTGTTCATTTCATGTATGCGCGAAATGCCTTAAAAATGGCTTTAAAATGGATTTGGAGCATGGAGACGATTATCTCGGGATTGCAAGATAACCAAACAAAACTTTTAGTGGATTTCTACTTATTTTATTAAATATCATCTCCACCAAACAGGACAAGCTTGCATCTGTTATAGTTTTGGAGAAAAATGTGTTCATTTCATGTATGCGCGAAATGCCTTAAAAATGGCTTTAAAATGGATTTGGAGCATGGAGACGATTATCTCGGGATTGCAAGATAACCAAACAAAACTTTTAGTGGATTTCTACTTATTTTATTAAATATCATCTCCACCAAACAGGACAAGCTTGCATCTGTTATAGTTTTGGAGAAAAATGTGTTCATTTCATGTATGCGCGAAATGCCTTAAAAATGGCTTTAAAATGGATTTGGAGCATGGAGACGATTATCTCGGGATTGCAAGATAACCAAACAAAACTTTTAGTGGATTTCTACTTATTTTATTAAATATCATCTCCACCAAACAGGACAAGCTTGCATCTGTTATAGTTTTGGAGAAAAATGTGTTCATTTCATGTATGCGCGAAATGCCTTAAAAATGGCTTTAAAATGGATTTGGAGCATGGAGACGATTATCTCGGGATTGCAAGATAACCAAACAAAACTTTTAGTGGATTTCTACTTATTTTATTAAATATCATCTCCACCAAACAGGACAAGCTTGCATCTGTTATAGTTTTGGAGAAAAATGTGTTCATTTCATGTATGCGCGAAATGCCTTAAAAATGGCTTTAAAATGGATTTGGAGCATGGAGACGATTATCTCGGGATTGCAAGATAACCAAACAAAACTTTTAGTGGATTTCTACTTATTTTATTAAATATCATCTCCACCAAACAGGACAAGCTTGCATCTGTTATAGTTTTGGAGAAAAATGTGTTCATTTCATGTATGCGCGAAATGCCTTAAAAATGGCTTTAAAATGGATTTGGAGCATGGAGACGATTATCTCGGGATTGCAAGATAACCAAACAAAACTTTTAGTGGATTTCTACTTATTTTATTAAATATCATCTCCACCAAACAGGACAAGCTTGCATCTGTTATAGTTTTGGAGAAAAATGTGTTCATTTCATGTATGCGCGAAATGCCTTAAAAATGGCTTTAAAATGGATTTGGAGCATGGAGACGATTATCTCGGGATTGCAAGATAACCAAACAAAACTTTTAGTGGATTTCTACTTATTTTATTAAATATCATCTCCACCAAACAGGACAAGCTTGCATCTGTTATAGTTTTGGAGAAAAATGTGTTCATTTCATGTATGCGCGAAATGCCTTAAAAATGGCTTTAAAATGGATTTGGAGCATGGAGACGATTATCTCGGGATTGCAAGATAACCAAACAAAACTTTTAGTGGATTTCTACTTATTTTATTAAATATCATCTCCACCAAACAGGACAAGCTTGCATCTGTTATAGTTTTGGAGAAAAATGTGTTCATTTCATGTATGCGCGAAATGCCTTAAAAATGGCTTTAAAATGGATTTGGAGCATGGAGACGATTATCTCGGGATTGCAAGATAACCAAACAAAACTTTTAGTGGATTTCTACTTATTTTATTAAATATCATCTCCACCAAACAGGACAAGCTTGCATCTGTTATAGTTTTGGAGAAAAATGTGTTCATTTCATGTATGCGCGAAATGCCTTAAAAATGGCTTTAAAATGGATTTGGAGCATGGAGACGATTATCTCGGGATTGCAAGATAACCAAACAAAACTTTTAGTGGATTTCTACTTATTTTATTAAATATCATCTCCACCAAACAGGACAAGCTTGCATCTGTTATAGTTTTGGAGAAAAATGTGTTCATTTCATGTATGCGCGAAATGCCTTAAAAATGGCTTTAAAATGGATTTGGAGCATGGAGACGATTATCTCGGGATTGCAAGATAACCAAACAAAACTTTTAGTGGATTTCTACTTATTTTATTAAATATCATCTCCACCAAACAGGACAAGCTTGCATCTGTTATAGTTTTGGAGAAAAATGTGTTCATTTCATGTATGCGCGAAATGCCTTAAAAATGGCTTTAAAATGGATTTGGAGCATGGAGACGATTATCTCGGGATTGCAAGATAACCAAACAAAACTTTTAGTGGATTTCTACTTATTTTATTAAATATCATCTCCACCAAACAGGACAAGCTTGCATCTGTTATAGTTTTGGAGAAAAATGTGTTCATTTCATGTATGCGCGAAATGCCTTAAAAATGGCTTTAAAATGGATTTGGAGCATGGAGACGATTATCTCGGGATTGCAAGATAACCAAACAAAACTTTTAGTGGATTTCTACTTATTTTATTAAATATCATCTCCACCAAACAGGACAAGCTTGCATCTGTTATAGTTTTGGAGAAAAATGTGTTCATTTCATGTATGCGCGAAATGCCTTAAAAATGGCTTTAAAATGGATTTGGAGCATGGAGACGATTATCTCGGGATTGCAAGATAACCAAACAAAACTTTTAGTGGATTTCTACTTATTTTATTAAATATCATCTCCACCAAACAGGACAAGCTTGCATCTGTTATAGTTTTGGAGAAAAATGTGTTCATTTCATGTATGCGCGAAATGCCTTAAAAATGGCTTTAAAATGGATTTGGAGCATGGAGACGATTATCTCGGGATTGCAAGATAACCAAACAAAACTTTTAGTGGATTTCTACTTATTTTATTAAATATCATCTCCACCAAACAGGACAAGCTTGCATCTGTTATAGTTTTGGAGAAAAATGTGTTCATTTCATGTATGCGCGAAATGCCTTAAAAATGGCTTTAAAATGGATTTGGAGCATGGAGACGATTATCTCGGGATTGCAAGATAACCAAACAAAACTTTTAGTGGATTTCTACTTATTTTATTAAATATCATCTCCACCAAACAGGACAAGCTTGCATCTGTTATAGTTTTGGAGAAAAATGTGTTCATTTCATGTATGCGCGAAATGCCTTAAAAATGGCTTTAAAATGGATTTGGAGCATGGAGACGATTATCTCGGGATTGCAAGATAACCAAACAAAACTTTTAGTGGATTTCTACTTATTTTATTAAATATCATCTCCACCAAACAGGACAAGCTTGCATCTGTTATAGTTTTGGAGAAAAATGTGTTCATTTCATGTATGCGCGAAATGCCTTAAAAATGGCTTTAAAATGGATTTGGAGCATGGAGACGATTATCTCGGGATTGCAAGATAACCAAACAAAACTTTTAGTGGATTTCTACTTATTTTATTAAATATCATCTCCACCAAACAGGACAAGCTTGCATCTGTTATAGTTTTGGAGAAAAATGTGTTCATTTCATGTATGCGCGAAATGCCTTAAAAATGGCTTTAAAATGGATTTGGAGCATGGAGACGATTATCTCGGGATTGCAAGATAACCAAACAAAACTTTTAGTGGATTTCTACTTATTTTATTAAATATCATCTCCACCAAACAGGACAAGCTTGCATCTGTTATAGTTTTGGAGAAAAATGTGTTCATTTCATGTATGCGCGAAATGCCTTAAAAATGGCTTTAAAATGGATTTGGAGCATGGAGACGATTATCTCGGGATTGCAAGATAACCAAACAAAACTTTTAGTGGATTTCTACTTATTTTATTAAATATCATCTCCACCAAACAGGACAAGCTTGCATCTGTTATAGTTTTGGAGAAAAATGTGTTCATTTCATGTATGCGCGAAATGCCTTAAAAATGGCTTTAAAATGGATTTGGAGCATGGAGACGATTATCTCGGGATTGCAAGATAACCAAACAAAACTTTTAGTGGATTTCTACTTATTTTATTAAATATCATCTCCACCAAACAGGACAAGCTTGCATCTGTTATAGTTTTGGAGAAAAATGTGTTCATTTCATGTATGCGCGAAATGCCTTAAAAATGGCTTTAAAATGGATTTGGAGCATGGAGACGATTATCTCGGGATTGCAAGATAACCAAACAAAACTTTTAGTGGATTTCTACTTATTTTATTAAATATCATCTCCACCAAACAGGACAAGCTTGCATCTGTTATAGTTTTGGAGAAAAATGTGTTCATTTCATGTATGCGCGAAATGCCTTAAAAATGGCTTTAAAATGGATTTGGAGCATGGAGACGATTATCTCGGGATTGCAAGATAACCAAACAAAACTTTTAGTGGATTTCTACTTATTTTATTAAATATCATCTCCACCAAACAGGACAAGCTTGCATCTGTTATAGTTTTGGAGAAAAATGTGTTCATTTCATGTATGCGCGAAATGCCTTAAAAATGGCTTTAAAATGGATTTGGAGCATGGAGACGATTATCTCGGGATTGCAAGATAACCAAACAAAACTTTTAGTGGATTTCTACTTATTTTATTAAATATCATCTCCACCAAACAGGACAAGCTTGCATCTGTTATAGTTTTGGAGAAAAATGTGTTCATTTCATGTATGCGCGAAATGCCTTAAAAATGGCTTTAAAATGGATTTGGAGCATGGAGACGATTATCTCGGGATTGCAAGATAACCAAACAAAACTTTTAGTGGATTTCTACTTATTTTATTAAATATCATCTCCACCAAACAGGACAAGCTTGCATCTGTTATAGTTTTGGAGAAAAATGTGTTCATTTCATGTATGCGCGAAATGCCTTAAAAATGGCTTTAAAATGGATTTGGAGCATGGAGACGATTATCTCGGGATTGCAAGATAACCAAACAAAACTTTTAGTGGATTTCTACTTATTTTATTAAATATCATCTCCACCAAACAGGACAAGCTTGCATCTGTTATAGTTTTGGAGAAAAATGTGTTCATTTCATGTATGCGCGAAATGCCTTAAAAATGGCTTTAAAATGGATTTGGAGCATGGAGACGATTATCTCGGGATTGCAAGATAACCAAACAAAACTTTTAGTGGATTTCTACTTATTTTATTAAATATCATCTCCACCAAACAGGACAAGCTTGCATCTGTTATAGTTTTGGAGAAAAATGTGTTCATTTCATGTATGCGCGAAATGCCTTAAAAATGGCTTTAAAATGGATTTGGAGCATGGAGACGATTATCTCGGGATTGCAAGATAACCAAACAAAACTTTTAGTGGATTTCTACTTATTTTATTAAATATCATCTCCACCAAACAGGACAAGCTTGCATCTGTTATAGTTTTGGAGAAAAATGTGTTCATTTCATGTATGCGCGAAATGCCTTAAAAATGGCTTTAAAATGGATTTGGAGCATGGAGACGATTATCTCGGGATTGCAAGATAACCAAACAAAACTTTTAGTGGATTTCTACTTATTTTATTAAATATCATCTCCACCAAACAGGACAAGCTTGCATCTGTTATAGTTTTGGAGAAAAATGTGTTCATTTCATGTATGCGCGAAATGCCTTAAAAATGGCTTTAAAATGGATTTGGAGCATGGAGACGATTATCTCGGGATTGCAAGATAACCAAACAAAACTTTTAGTGGATTTCTACTTATTTTATTAAATATCATCTCCACCAAACAGGACAAGCTTGCATCTGTTATAGTTTTGGAGAAAAATGTGTTCATTTCATGTATGCGCGAAATGCCTTAAAAATGGCTTTAAAATGGATTTGGAGCATGGAGACGATTATCTCGGGATTGCAAGATAACCAAACAAAACTTTTAGTGGATTTCTACTTATTTTATTAAATATCATCTCCACCAAACAGGACAAGCTTGCATCTGTTATAGTTTTGGAGAAAAATGTGTTCATTTCATGTATGCGCGAAATGCCTTAAAAATGGCTTTAAAATGGATTTGGAGCATGGAGACGATTATCTCGGGATTGCAAGATAACCAAACAAAACTTTTAGTGGATTTGCTACTTATTTTATTAAATATCATCTCCACCAAACAGGACAAGCTTGCATCTGTTATAGTTTTGGAGAAAAATGTGTTCATTTCATGTATGCGCGAAATGCCTTAAAAATGGCTTTAAAATGGATTTGGAGCATGGAGACGATTATCTCGGGATTGCAAGATAACCAAACAAAACTTTTAGTGGATTTCTACTTATTTTATTAAATATCATCTCCACCAAACAGGACAAGCTTGCATCTGTTATAGTTTTGGAGAAAAATGTGTTCATTTCATGTATGCGCGAAATGCCTTAAAAATGGCTTTAAAATGGATTTGGAGCATGGAGACGATTATCTCGGGATTGCAAGATAACCAAACAAAACTTTTAGTGGATTTCTACTTATTTTATTAAATATCATCTCCACCAAACAGGACAAGCTTGCATCTGTTATAGTTTTGGAGAAAAATGTGTTCATTTCATGTATGCGCGAAATGCCTTAAAAATGGCTTTAAAATGGATTTGGAGCATGGAGACGATTATCTCGGGATTGCAAGATAACCAAACAAAACTTTTAGTGGATTTCTACTTATTTTATTAAATATCATCTCCACCAAACAGGACAAGCTTGCATCTGTTATAGTTTTGGAGAAAAATGTGTTCATTTCATGTATGCGCGAAATGCCTTAAAAATGGCTTTAAAATGGATTTGGAGCATGGAGACGATTATCTCGGGATTGCAAGATAACCAAACAAAACTTTTAGTGGATTTCTACTTATTTTATTAAATATCATCTCCACCAAACAGGACAAGCTTGCATCTGTTATAGTTTTGGAGAAAAATGTGTTCATTTCATGTATGCGCGAAATGCCTTAAAAATGGCTTTAAAATGGATTTGGAGCATGGAGACGATTATCTCGGGATTGCAAGATAACCAAACAAAACTTTTAGTGGATTTCTACTTATTTTATTAAATATCATCTCCACCAAACAGGACAAGCTTGCATCTGTTATAGTTTTGGAGAAAAATGTGTTCATTTCATGTATGCGCGAAATGCCTTAAAAATGGCTTTAAAATGGATTTGGAGCATGGAGACGATTATCTCGGGATTGCAAGATAACCAAACAAAACTTTTAGTGGATTTCTACTTATTTTATTAAATATCATCTCCACCAAACAGGACAAGCTTGCATCTGTTATAGTTTTGGAGAAAAATGTGTTCATTTCATGTATGCGCGAAATGCCTTAAAAATGGCTTTAAAATGGATTTGGAGCATGGAGACGATTATCTCGGGATTGCAAGATAACCAAACAAAACTTTTAGTGGATTTCTACTTATTTTATTAAATATCATCTCCACCAAACAGGACAAGCTTGCATCTGTTATAGTTTTGGAGAAAAATGTGTTCATTTCATGTATGCGCGAAATGCCTTAAAAATGGCTTTAAAATGGATTTGGAGCATGGAGACGATTATCTCGGGATTGCAAGATAACCAAACAAAACTTTTAGTGGATTTCTACTTATTTTATTAAATATCATCTCCACCAAACAGGACAAGCTTGCATCTGTTATAGTTTTGGAGAAAAATGTGTTCATTTCATGTATGCGCGAAATGCCTTAAAAATGGCTTTAAAATGGATTTGGAGCATGGAGACGATTATCTCGGGATTGCAAGATAACCAAACAAAACTTTTAGTGGATTTCTACTTATTTTATTAAATATCATCTCCACCAAACAGGACAAGCTTGCATCTGTTATAGTTTTGGAGAAAAATGTGTTCATTTCATGTATGCGCGAAATGCCTTAAAAATGGCTTTAAAATGGATTTGGAGCATGGAGACGATTATCTCGGGATTGCAAGATAACCAAACAAAACTTTTAGTGGATTTCTACTTATTTTATTAAATATCATCTCCACCAAACAGGACAAGCTTGCATCTGTTATAGTTTTGGAGAAAAATGTGTTCATTTCATGTATGCGCGAAATGCCTTAAAAATGGCTTTAAAATGGATTTGGAGCATGGAGACGATTATCTCGGGATTGCAAGATAACCAAACAAAACTTTTAGTGGATTTCTACTTATTTTATTAAATATCATCTCCACCAAACAGGACAAGCTTGCATCTGTTATAGTTTTGGAGAAAAATGTGTTCATTTCATGTATGCGCGAAATGCCTTAAAAATGGCTTTAAAATGGATTTGGAGCATGGAGACGATTATCTCGGGATTGCAAGATAACCAAACAAAACTTTTAGTGGATTTCTACTTATTTTATTAAATATCATCTCCACCAAACAGGACAAGCTTGCATCTGTTATAGTTTTGGAGAAAAATGTGTTCATTTCATGTATGCGCGAAATGCCTTAAAAATGGCTTTAAAATGGATTTGGAGCATGGAGACGATTATCTCGGGATTGCAAGATAACCAAACAAAACTTTTAGTGGATTTCTACTTATTTTATTAAATATCATCTCCACCAAACAGGACAAGCTTGCATCTGTTATAGTTTTGGAGAAAAATGTGTTCATTTCATGTATGCGCGAAATGCCTTAAAAATGGCTTTAAAATGGATTTGGAGCATGGAGACGATTATCTCGGGATTGCAAGATAACCAAACAAAACTTTTAGTGGATTTCTACTTATTTTATTAAATATCATCTCCACCAAACAGGACAAGCTTGCATCTGTTATAGTTTTGGAGAAAAATGTGTTCATTTCATGTATGCGCGAAATGCCTTAAAAATGGCTTTAAAATGGATTTGGAGCATGGAGACGATTATCTCGGGATTGCAAGATAACCAAACAAAACTTTTAGTGGATTTCTACTTATTTTATTAAATATCATCTCCACCAAACAGGACAAGCTTGCATCTGTTATAGTTTTGGAGAAAAATGTGTTCATTTCATGTATGCGCGAAATGCCTTAAAAATGGCTTTAAAATGGATTTGGAGCATGGAGACGATTATCTCGGGATTGCAAGATAACCAAACAAAACTTTTAGTGGATTTCTACTTATTTTATTAAATATCATCTCCACCAAACAGGACAAGCTTGCATCTGTTATAGTTTTGGAGAAAAATGTGTTCATTTCATGTATGCGCGAAATGCCTTAAAAATGGCTTTAAAATGGATTTGGAGCATGGAGACGATTATCTCGGGATTGCAAGATAACCAAACAAAACTTTTAGTGGATTTCTACTTATTTTATTAAATATCATCTCCACCAAACAGGACAAGCTTGCATCTGTTATAGTTTTGGAGAAAAATGTGTTCATTTCATGTATGCGCGAAATGCCTTAAAAATGGCTTTAAAATGGATTTGGAGCATGGAGACGATTATCTCGGGATTGCAAGATAACCAAACAAAACTTTTAGTGGATTTCTACTTATTTTATTAAATATCATCTCCACCAAACAGGACAAGCTTGCATCTGTTATAGTTTTGGAGAAAAATGTGTTCATTTCATGTATGCGCGAAATGCCTTAAAAATGGCTTTAAAATGGATTTGGAGCATGGAGACGATTATCTCGGGATTGCAAGATAACCAAACAAAACTTTTAGTGGATTTCTACTTATTTTATTAAATATCATCTCCACCAAACAGGACAAGCTTGCATCTGTTATAGTTTTGGAGAAAAATGTGTTCATTTCATGTATGCGCGAAATGCCTTAAAAATGGCTTTAAAATGGATTTGGAGCATGGAGACGATTATCTCGGGATTGCAAGATAACCAAACAAAACTTTTAGTGGATTTCTACTTATTTTATTAAATATCATCTCCACCAAACAGGACAAGCTTGCATCTGTTATAGTTTTGGAGAAAAATGTGTTCATTTCATGTATGCGCGAAATGCCTTAAAAATGGCTTTAAAATGGATTTGGAGCATGGAGACGATTATCTCGGGATTGCAAGATAACCAAACAAAACTTTTAGTGGATTTCTACTTATTTTATTAAATATCATCTCCACCAAACAGGACAAGCTTGCATCTGTTATAGTTTTGGAGAAAAATGTGTTCATTTCATGTATGCGCGAAATGCCTTAAAAATGGCTTTAAAATGGATTTGGAGCATGGAGACGATTATCTCGGGATTGCAAGATAACCAAACAAAACTTTTAGTGGATTTCTACTTATTTTATTAAATATCATCTCCACCAAACAGGACAAGCTTGCATCTGTTATAGTTTTGGAGAAAAATGTGTTCATTTCATGTATGCGCGAAATGCCTTAAAAATGGCTTTAAAATGGATTTGGAGCATGGAGACGATTATCTCGGGATTGCAAGATAACCAAACAAAACTTTTAGTGGATTTCTACTTATTTTATTAAATATCATCTCCACCAAACAGGACAAGCTTGCATCTGTTATAGTTTTGGAGAAAAATGTGTTCATTTCATGTATGCGCGAAATGCCTTAAAAATGGCTTTAAAATGGATTTGGAGCATGGAGACGATTATCTCGGGATTGCAAGATAACCAAACAAAACTTTTAGTGGATTTCTACTTATTTTATTAAATATCATCTCCACCAAACAGGACAAGCTTGCATCTGTTATAGTTTTGGAGAAAAATGTGTTCATTTCATGTATGCGCGAAATGCCTTAAAAATGGCTTTAAAATGGATTTGGAGCATGGAGACGATTATCTCGGGATTGCAAGATAACCAAACAAAACTTTTAGTGGATTTCTACTTATTTTATTAAATATCATCTCCACCAAACAGGACAAGCTTGCATCTGTTATAGTTTTGGAGAAAAATGTGTTCATTTCATGTATGCGCGAAATGCCTTAAAAATGGCTTTAAAATGGATTTGGAGCATGGAGACGATTATCTCGGGATTGCAAGATAACCAAACAAAACTTTTAGTGGATTTCTACTTATTTTATTAAATATCATCTCCACCAAACAGGACAAGCTTGCATCTGTTATAGTTTTGGAGAAAAATGTGTTCATTTCATGTATGCGCGAAATGCCTTAAAAATGGCTTTAAAATGGATTTGGAGCATGGAGACGATTATCTCGGGATTGCAAGATAACCAAACAAAACTTTTAGTGGATTTCTACTTATTTTATTAAATATCATCTCCACCAAACAGGACAAGCTTGCATCTGTTATAGTTTTGGAGAAAAATGTGTTCATTTCATGTATGCGCGAAATGCCTTAAAAATGGCTTTAAAATGGATTTGGAGCATGGAGACGATTATCTCGGGATTGCAAGATAACCAAACAAAACTTTTAGTGGATTTCTACTTATTTTATTAAATATCATCTCCACCAAACAGGACAAGCTTGCATCTGTTATAGTTTTGGAGAAAAATGTGTTCATTTCATGTATGCGCGAAATGCCTTAAAAATGGCTTTAAAATGGATTTGGAGCATGGAGACGATTATCTCGGGATTGCAAGATAACCAAACAAAACTTTTAGTGGATTTCTACTTATTTTATTAAATATCATCTCCACCAAACAGGACAAGCTTGCATCTGTTATAGTTTTGGAGAAAAATGTGTTCAT
Organism: Anomaloglossus baeobatrachus; assembly: GCF_048569485.1. Lineage (NCBI taxonomy): Eukaryota > Metazoa > Chordata > Amphibia > Anura > Aromobatidae > Anomaloglossus > Anomaloglossus baeobatrachus. Next base: position 72,424 of record NW_027442568.1, read on the forward strand.
TTCATGTATGCGCGAAATGCCTTAAAAATGGCTTTAAAATGGATTTGGAGCATGGAGACGATTATCTCGGGATTGCAAGATAACCAAACAAAACTTTTAGTGGATTTCTACTTATTTTATTAAATATCATCTCCACCAAACAGGACAAGCTTGCATCTGTTATAGTTTTGGAGAAAAATGTGTTCATTTCATGTATGCGCGAAATGCCTTAAAAATGGCTTTAAAATGGATTTGGAGCATGGAGACGATTATCTCGGGATTGCAAGATAACCAAACAAAACTTTTAGTGGATTTCTACTTATTTTATTAAATATCATCTCCACCAAACAGGACAAGCTTGCATCTGTTATAGTTTTGGAGAAAAATGTGTTCATTTCATGTATGCGCGAAATGCCTTAAAAATGGCTTTAAAATGGATTTGGAGCATGGAGACGATTATCTCGGGATTGCAAGATAACCAAACAAAACTTTTAGTGGAGTTTCTACTTATTTTATTAAATATCATCTCCACCAAACAGGACAAGCTTGCATCTGTTATAGTTTTGGAGAAAAATGTGTTCATTTCATGTATGCGCGAAATGCCTTAAAAATGGCTTTAAAATGGATTTGGAGCATGGAGACGATTATCTCGGGATTGCAAGATAACCAAACAAAACTTTTAGTGGATTTCTACTTATTTTATTAAATATCATCTCCACCAAACAGGACAAGCTTGCATCTGTTATAGTTTTGGAGAAAAATGTGTTCATTTCATGTATGCGCGAAATGCCTTAAAAATGGCTTTAAAATGGATTTGGAGCATGGAGACGATTATCTCGGGATTGCAAGATAACCAAACAAAACTTTTAGTGGATTTCTACTTATTTTATTAAATATCATCTCCACCAAACAGGACAAGCTTGCATCTGTTATAGTTTTGGAGAAAAATGTGTTCATTTCATGTATGCGCGAAATGCCTTAAAAATGGCTTTAAAATGGATTTGGAGCATGGAGACGATTATCTCGGGATTGCAAGATAACCAAACAAAACTTTTAGTGGATTTCTACTTATTTTATTAAATATCATCTCCACCAAACAGGACAAGCTTGCATCTGTTATAGTTTTGGAGAAAAATGTGTTCATTTCATGTATGCGCGAAATGCCTTAAAAATGGCTTTAAAATGGATTTGGAGCATGGAGACGATTATCTCGGGATTGCAAGATAACCAAACAAAACTTTTAGTGGATTTCTACTTATTTTATTAAATATCATCTCCACCAAACAGGACAAGCTTGCATCTGTTATAGTTTTGGAGAAAAATGTGTTCATTTCATGTATGCGCGAAATGCCTTAAAAATGGCTTTAAAATGGATTTGGAGCATGGAGACGATTATCTCGGGATTGCAAGATAACCAAACAAAACTTTTAGTGGATTTCTACTTATTTTATTAAATATCATCTCCACCAAACAGGACAAGCTTGCATCTGTTATAGTTTTGGAGAAAAATGTGTTCATTTCATGTATGCGCGAAATGCCTTAAAAATGGCTTTAAAATGGATTTGGAGCATGGAGACGATTATCTCGGGATTGCAAGATAACCAAACAAAACTTTTAGTGGATTTCTACTTATTTTATTAAATATCATCTCCACCAAACAGGACAAGCTTGCATCTGTTATAGTTTTGGAGAAAAATGTGTTCATTTCATGTATGCGCGAAATGCCTTAAAAATGGCTTTAAAATGGATTTGGAGCATGGAGACGATTATCTCGGGATTGCAAGATAACCAAACAAAACTTTTAGTGGATTTCTACTTATTTTATTAAATATCATCTCCACCAAACAGGACAAGCTTGCATCTGTTATAGTTTTGGAGAAAAATGTGTTCATTTCATGTATGCGCGAAATGCCTTAAAAATGGCTTTAAAATGGATTTGGAGCATGGAGACGATTATCTCGGGATTGCAAGATAACCAAACAAAACTTTTAGTGGATTTCTACTTATTTTATTAAATATCATCTCCACCAAACAGGACAAGCTTGCATCTGTTATAGTTTTGGAGAAAAATGTGTTCATTTCATGTATGCGCGAAATGCCTTAAAAATGGCTTTAAAATGGATTTGGAGCATGGAGACGATTATCTCGGGATTGCAAGATAACCAAACAAAACTTTTAGTGGATTTCTACTTATTTTATTAAATATCATCTCCACCAAACAGGACAAGCTTGCATCTGTTATAGTTTTGGAGAAAAATGTGTTCATTTCATGTATGCGCGAAATGCCTTAAAAATGGCTTTAAAATGGATTTGGAGCATGGAGACGATTATCTCGGGATTGCAAGATAACCAAACAAAACTTTTAGTGGATTTCTACTTATTTTATTAAATATCATCTCCACCAAACAGGACAAGCTTGCATCTGTTATAGTTTTGGAGAAAAATGTGTTCATTTCATGTATGCGCGAAATGCCTTAAAAATGGCTTTAAAATGGATTTGGAGCATGGAGACGATTATCTCGGGATTGCAAGATAACCAAACAAAACTTTTAGTGGATTTCTACTTATTTTATTAAATATCATCTCCACCAAACAGGACAAGCTTGCATCTGTTATAGTTTTGGAGAAAAATGTGTTCATTTCATGTATGCGCGAAATGCCTTAAAAATGGCTTTAAAATGGATTTGGAGCATGGAGACGATTATCTCGGGATTGCAAGATAACCAAACAAAACTTTTAGTGGATTTCTACTTATTTTATTAAATATCATCTCCACCAAACAGGACAAGCTTGCATCTGTTATAGTTTTGGAGAAAAATGTGTTCATTTCATGTATGCGCGAAATGCCTTAAAAATGGCTTTAAAATGGATTTGGAGCATGGAGACGATTATCTCGGGATTGCAAGATAACCAAACAAAACTTTTAGTGGATTTCTACTTATTTTATTAAATATCATCTCCACCAAACAGGACAAGCTTGCATCTGTTATAGTTTTGGAGAAAAATGTGTTCATTTCATGTATGCGCGAAATGCCTTAAAAATGGCTTTAAAATGGATTTGGAGCATGGAGACGATTATCTCGGGATTGCAAGATAACCAAACAAAACTTTTAGTGGATTTCTACTTATTTTATTAAATATCATCTCCACCAAACAGGACAAGCTTGCATCTGTTATAGTTTTGGAGAAAAATGTGTTCATTTCATGTATGCGCGAAATGCCTTAAAAATGGCTTTAAAATGGATTTGGAGCATGGAGACGATTATCTCGGGATTGCAAGATAACCAAACAAAACTTTTAGTGGATTTCTACTTATTTTATTAAATATCATCTCCACCAAACAGGACAAGCTTGCATCTGTTATAGTTTTGGAGAAAAATGTGTTCATTTCATGTATGCGCGAAATGCCTTAAAAATGGCTTTAAAATGGATTTGGAGCATGGAGACGATTATCTCGGGATTGCAAGATAACCAAACAAAACTTTTAGTGGATTTCTACTTATTTTATTAAATATCATCTCCACCAAACAGGACAAGCTTGCATCTGTTATAGTTTTGGAGAAAAATGTGTTCATTTCATGTATGCGCGAAATGCCTTAAAAATGGCTTTAAAATGGATTTGGAGCATGGAGACGATTATCTCGGGATTGCAAGATAACCAAACAAAACTTTTAGTGGATTTCTACTTATTTTATTAAATATCATCTCCACCAAACAGGACAAGCTTGCATCTGTTATAGTTTTGGAGAAAAATGTGTTCATTTCATGTATGCGCGAAATGCCTTAAAAATGGCTTTAAAATGGATTTGGAGCATGGAGACGATTATCTCGGGATTGCAAGATAACCAAACAAAACTTTTAGTGGATTTCTACTTATTTTATTAAATATCATCTCCACCAAACAGGACAAGCTTGCATCTGTTATAGTTTTGGAGAAAAATGTGTTCATTTCATGTATGCGCGAAATGCCTTAAAAATGGCTTTAAAATGGATTTGGAGCATGGAGACGATTATCTCGGGATTGCAAGATAACCAAACAAAACTTTTAGTGGATTTCTACTTATTTTATTAAATATCATCTCCACCAAACAGGACAAGCTTGCATCTGTTATAGTTTTGGAGAAAAATGTGTTCATTTCATGTATGCGCGAAATGCCTTAAAAATGGCTTTAAAATGGATTTGGAGCATGGAGACGATTATCTCGGGATTGCAAGATAACCAAACAAAACTTTTAGTGGATTTCTACTTATTTTATTAAATATCATCTCCACCAAACAGGACAAGCTTGCATCTGTTATAGTTTTGGAGAAAAATGTGTTCATTTCATGTATGCGCGAAATGCCTTAAAAATGGCTTTAAAATGGATTTGGAGCATGGAGACGATTATCTCGGGATTGCAAGATAACCAAACAAAACTTTTAGTGGATTTCTACTTATTTTATTAAATATCATCTCCACCAAACAGGACAAGCTTGCATCTGTTATAGTTTTGGAGAAAAATGTGTTCATTTCATGTATGCGCGAAATGCCTTAAAAATGGCTTTAAAATGGATTTGGAGCATGGAGACGATTATCTCGGGATTGCAAGATAACCAAACAAAACTTTTAGTGGATTTCTACTTATTTTATTAAATATCATCTCCACCAAACAGGACAAGCTTGCATCTGTTATAGTTTTGGAGAAAAATGTGTTCATTTCATGTATGCGCGAAATGCCTTAAAAATGGCTTTAAAATGGATTTGGAGCATGGAGACGATTATCTCGGGATTGCAAGATAACCAAACAAAACTTTTAGTGGATTTCTACTTATTTTATTAAATATCATCTCCACCAAACAGGACAAGCTTGCATCTGTTATAGTTTTGGAGAAAAATGTGTTCATTTCATGTATGCGCGAAATGCCTTAAAAATGGCTTTAAAATGGATTTGGAGCATGGAGACGATTATCTCGGGATTGCAAGATAACCAAACAAAACTTTTAGTGGATTTCTACTTATTTTATTAAATATCATCTCCACCAAACAGGACAAGCTTGCATCTGTTATAGTTTTGGAGAAAAATGTGTTCATTTCATGTATGCGCGAAATGCCTTAAAAATGGCTTTAAAATGGATTTGGAGCATGGAGACGATTATCTCGGGATTGCAAGATAACCAAACAAAACTTTTAGTGGATTTCTACTTATTTTATTAAATATCATCTCCACCAAACAGGACAAGCTTGCATCTGTTATAGTTTTGGAGAAAAATGTGTTCATTTCATGTATGCGCGAAATGCCTTAAAAATGGCTTTAAAATGGATTTGGAGCATGGAGACGATTATCTCGGGATTGCAAGATAACCAAACAAAACTTTTAGTGGATTTCTACTTATTTTATTAAATATCATCTCCACCAAACAGGACAAGCTTGCATCTGTTATAGTTTTGGAGAAAAATGTGTTCATTTCATGTATGCGCGAAATGCCTTAAAAATGGCTTTAAAATGGATTTGGAGCATGGAGACGATTATCTCGGGATTGCAAGATAACCAAACAAAACTTTTAGTGGATTTCTACTTATTTTATTAAATATCATCTCCACCAAACAGGACAAGCTTGCATCTGTTATAGTTTTGGAGAAAAATGTGTTCATTTCATGTATGCGCGAAATGCCTTAAAAATGGCTTTAAAATGGATTTGGAGCATGGAGACGATTATCTCGGGATTGCAAGATAACCAAACAAAACTTTTAGTGGATTTCTACTTATTTTATTAAATATCATCTCCACCAAACAGGACAAGCTTGCATCTGTTATAGTTTTGGAGAAAAATGTGTTCATTTCATGTATGCGCGAAATGCCTTAAAAATGGCTTTAAAATGGATTTGGAGCATGGAGACGATTATCTCGGGATTGCAAGATAACCAAACAAAACTTTTAGTGGATTTCTACTTATTTTATTAAATATCATCTCCACCAAACAGGACAAGCTTGCATCTGTTATAGTTTTGGAGAAAAATGTGTTCATTTCATGTATGCGCGAAATGCCTTAAAAATGGCTTTAAAATGGATTTGGAGCATGGAGACGATTATCTCGGGATTGCAAGATAACCAAACAAAACTTTTAGTGGATTTCTACTTATTTTATTAAATATCATCTCCACCAAACAGGACAAGCTTGCATCTGTTATAGTTTTGGAGAAAAATGTGTTCATTTCATGTATGCGCGAAATGCCTTAAAAATGGCTTTAAAATGGATTTGGAGCATGGAGACGATTATCTCGGGATTGCAAGATAACCAAACAAAACTTTTAGTGGATTTCTACTTATTTTATTAAATATCATCTCCACCAAACAGGACAAGCTTGCATCTGTTATAGTTTTGGAGAAAAATGTGTTCATTTCATGTATGCGCGAAATGCCTTAAAAATGGCTTTAAAATGGATTTGGAGCATGGAGACGATTATCTCGGGATTGCAAGATAACCAAACAAAACTTTTAGTGGATTTCTACTTATTTTATTAAATATCATCTCCACCAAACAGGACAAGCTTGCATCTGTTATAGTTTTGGAGAAAAATGTGTTCATTTCATGTATGCGCGAAATGCCTTAAAAATGGCTTTAAAATGGATTTGGAGCATGGAGACGATTATCTCGGGATTGCAAGATAACCAAACAAAACTTTTAGTGGATTTCTACTTATTTTATTAAATATCATCTCCACCAAACAGGACAAGCTTGCATCTGTTATAGTTTTGGAGAAAAATGTGTTCATTTCATGTATGCGCGAAATGCCTTAAAAATGGCTTTAAAATGGATTTGGAGCATGGAGACGATTATCTCGGGATTGCAAGATAACCAAACAAAACTTTTAGTGGATTTCTACTTATTTTATTAAATATCATCTCCACCAAACAGGACAAGCTTGCATCTGTTATAGTTTTGGAGAAAAATGTGTTCATTTCATGTATGCGCGAAATGCCTTAAAAATGGCTTTAAAATGGATTTGGAGCATGGAGACGATTATCTCGGGATTGCAAGATAACCAAACAAAACTTTTAGTGGATTTCTACTTATTTTATTAAATATCATCTCCACCAAACAGGACAAGCTTGCATCTGTTATAGTTTTGGAGAAAAATGTGTTCATTTCATGTATGCGCGAAATGCCTTAAAAATGGCTTTAAAATGGATTTGGAGCATGGAGACGATTATCTCGGGATTGCAAGATAACCAAACAAAACTTTTAGTGGATTTCTACTTATTTTATTAAATATCATCTCCACCAAACAGGACAAGCTTGCATCTGTTATAGTTTTGGAGAAAAATGTGTTCATTTCATGTATGCGCGAAATGCCTTAAAAATGGCTTTAAAATGGATTTGGAGCATGGAGACGATTATCTCGGGATTGCAAGATAACCAAACAAAACTTTTAGTGGATTTCTACTTATTTTATTAAATATCATCTCCACCAAACAGGACAAGCTTGCATCTGTTATAGTTTTGGAGAAAAATGTGTTCATTTCATGTATGCGCGAAATGCCTTAAAAATGGCTTTAAAATGGATTTGGAGCATGGAGACGATTATCTCGGGATTGCAAGATAACCAAACAAAACTTTTAGTGGATTTCTACTTATTTTATTAAATATCATCTCCACCAAACAGGACAAGCTTGCATCTGTTATAGTTTTGGAGAAAAATGTGTTCATTTCATGTATGCGCGAAATGCCTTAAAAATGGCTTTAAAATGGATTTGGAGCATGGAGACGATTATCTCGGGATTGCAAGATAACCAAACAAAACTTTTAGTGGATTTCTACTTATTTTATTAAATATCATCTCCACCAAACAGGACAAGCTTGCATCTGTTATAGTTTTGGAGAAAAATGTGTTCATTTCATGTATGCGCGAAATGCCTTAAAAATGGCTTTAAAATGGATTTGGAGCATGGAGACGATTATCTCGGGATTGCAAGATAACCAAACAAAACTTTTAGTGGATTTCTACTTATTTTATTAAATATCATCTCCACCAAACAGGACAAGCTTGCATCTGTTATAGTTTTGGAGAAAAATGTGTTCATTTCATGTATGCGCGAAATGCCTTAAAAATGGCTTTAAAATGGATTTGGAGCATGGAGACGATTATCTCGGGATTGCAAGATAACCAAACAAAACTTTTAGTGGATTTCTACTTATTTTATTAAATATCATCTCCACCAAACAGGACAAGCTTGCATCTGTTATAGTTTTGGAGAAAAATGTGTTCATTTCATGTATGCGCGAAATGCCTTAAAAATGGCTTTAAAATGGATTTGGAGCATGGAGACGATTATCTCGGGATTGCAAGATAACCAAACAAAACTTTTAGTGGATTTCTACTTATTTTATTAAATATCATCTCCACCAAACAGGACAAGCTTGCATCTGTTATAGTTTTGGAGAAAAATGTGTTCATTTCATGTATGCGCGAAATGCCTTAAAAATGGCTTTAAAATGGATTTGGAGCATGGAGACGATTATCTCGGGATTGCAAGATAACCAAACAAAACTTTTAGTGGATTTCTACTTATTTTATTAAATATCATCTCCACCAAACAGGACAAGCTTGCATCTGTTATAGTTTTGGAGAAAAATGTGTTCATTTCATGTATGCGCGAAATGCCTTAAAAATGGCTTTAAAATGGATTTGGAGCATGGAGACGATTATCTCGGGATTGCAAGATAACCAAACAAAACTTTTAGTGGATTTCTACTTATTTTATTAAATATCATCTCCACCAAACAGGACAAGCTTGCATCTGTTATAGTTTTGGAGAAAAATGTGTTCATTTCATGTATGCGCGAAATGCCTTAAAAATGGCTTTAAAATGGATTTGGAGCATGGAGACGATTATCTCGGGATTGCAAGATAACCAAACAAAACTTTTAGTGGATTTCTACTTATTTTATTAAATATCATCTCCACCAAACAGGACAAGCTTGCATCTGTTATAGTTTTGGAGAAAAATGTGTTCATTTCATGTATGCGCGAAATGCCTTAAAAATGGCTTTAAAATGGATTTGGAGCATGGAGACGATTATCTCGGGATTGCAAGATAACCAAACAAAACTTTTAGTGGATTTCTACTTATTTTATTAAATATCATCTCCACCAAACAGGACAAGCTTGCATCTGTTATAGTTTTGGAGAAAAATGTGTTCATTTCATGTATGCGCGAAATGCCTTAAAAATGGCTTTAAAATGGATTTGGAGCATGGAGACGATTATCTCGGGATTGCAAGATAACCAAACAAAACTTTTAGTGGATTTCTACTTATTTTATTAAATATCATCTCCACCAAACAGGACAAGCTTGCATCTGTTATAGTTTTGGAGAAAAATGTGTTCATTTCATGTATGCGCGAAATGCCTTAAAAATGGCTTTAAAATGGATTTGGAGCATGGAGACGATTATCTCGGGATTGCAAGATAACCAAACAAAACTTTTAGTGGATTTCTACTTATTTTATTAAATATCATCTCCACCAAACAGGACAAGCTTGCATCTGTTATAGTTTTGGAGAAAAATGTGTTCATTTCATGTATGCGCGAAATGCCTTAAAAATGGCTTTAAAATGGATTTGGAGCATGGAGACGATTATCTCGGGATTGCAAGATAACCAAACAAAACTTTTAGTGGATTTCTACTTATTTTATTAAATATCATCTCCACCAAACAGGACAAGCTTGCATCTGTTATAGTTTTGGAGAAAAATGTGTTCATTTCATGTATGCGCGAAATGCCTTAAAAATGGCTTTAAAATGGATTTGGAGCATGGAGACGATTATCTCGGGATTGCAAGATAACCAAACAAAACTTTTAGTGGATTTCTACTTATTTTATTAAATATCATCTCCACCAAACAGGACAAGCTTGCATCTGTTATAGTTTTGGAGAAAAATGTGTTCATTTCATGTATGCGCGAAATGCCTTAAAAATGGCTTTAAAATGGATTTGGAGCATGGAGACGATTATCTCGGGATTGCAAGATAACCAAACAAAACTTTTAGTGGATTTCTACTTATTTTATTAAATATCATCTCCACCAAACAGGACAAGCTTGCATCTGTTATAGTTTTGGAGAAAAATGTGTTCATTTCATGTATGCGCGAAATGCCTTAAAAATGGCTTTAAAATGGATTTGGAGCATGGAGACGATTATCTCGGGATTGCAAGATAACCAAACAAAACTTTTAGTGGATTTCTACTTATTTTATTAAATATCATCTCCACCAAACAGGACAAGCTTGCATCTGTTATAGTTTTGGAGAAAAATGTGTTCATTTCATGTATGCGCGAAATGCCTTAAAAATGGCTTTAAAATGGATTTGGAGCATGGAGACGATTATCTCGGGATTGCAAGATAACCAAACAAAACTTTTAGTGGATTTCTACTTATTTTATTAAATATCATCTCCACCAAACAGGACAAGCTTGCATCTGTTATAGTTTTGGAGAAAAATGTGTTCATTTCATGTATGCGCGAAATGCCTTAAAAATGGCTTTAAAATGGATTTGGAGCATGGAGACGATTATCTCGGGATTGCAAGATAACCAAACAAAACTTTTAGTGGATTTCTACTTATTTTATTAAATATCATCTCCACCAAACAGGACAAGCTTGCATCTGTTATAGTTTTGGAGAAAAATGTGTTCATTTCATGTATGCGCGAAATGCCTTAAAAATGGCTTTAAAATGGATTTGGAGCATGGAGACGATTATCTCGGGATTGCAAGATAACCAAACAAAACTTTTAGTGGATTTCTACTTATTTTATTAAATATCATCTCCACCAAACAGGACAAGCTTGCATCTGTTATAGTTTTGGAGAAAAATGTGTTCATTTCATGTATGCGCGAAATGCCTTAAAAATGGCTTTAAAATGGATTTGGAGCATGGAGACGATTATCTCGGGATTGCAAGATAACCAAACAAAACTTTTAGTGGATTTCTACTTATTTTATTAAATATCATCTCCACCAAACAGGACAAGCTTGCATCTGTTATAGTTTTGGAGAAAAATGTGTTCATTTCATGTATGCGCGAAATGCCTTAAAAATGGCTTTAAAATGGATTTGGAGCATGGAGACGATTATCTCGGGATTGCAAGATAACCAAACAAAACTTTTAGTGGATTTCTACTTATTTTATTAAATATCATCTCCACCAAACAGGACAAGCTTGCATCTGTTATAGTTTTGGAGAAAAATGTGTTCATTTCATGTATGCGCGAAATGCCTTAAAAATGGCTTTAAAATGGATTTGGAGCATGGAGACGATTATCTCGGGATTGCAAGATAACCAAACAAAACTTTTAGTGGATTTCTACTTATTTTATTAAATATCATCTCCACCAAACAGGACAAGCTTGCATCTGTTATAGTTTTGGAGAAAAATGTGTTCATTTCATGTATGCGCGAAATGCCTTAAAAATGGCTTTAAAATGGATTTGGAGCATGGAGACGATTATCTCGGGATTGCAAGATAACCAAACAAAACTTTTAGTGGATTTCTACTTATTTTATTAAATATCATCTCCACCAAACAGGACAAGCTTGCATCTGTTATAGTTTTGGAGAAAAATGTGTTCATTTCATGTATGCGCGAAATGCCTTAAAAATGGCTTTAAAATGGATTTGGAGCATGGAGACGATTATCTCGGGATTGCAAGATAACCAAACAAAACTTTTAGTGGATTTCTACTTATTTTATTAAATATCATCTCCACCAAACAGGACAAGCTTGCATCTGTTATAGTTTTGGAGAAAAATGTGTTCATTTCATGTATGCGCGAAATGCCTTAAAAATGGCTTTAAAATGGATTTGGAGCATGGAGACGATTATCTCGGGATTGCAAGATAACCAAACAAAACTTTTAGTGGATTTCTACTTATTTTATTAAATATCATCTCCACCAAACAGGACAAGCTTGCATCTGTTATAGTTTTGGAGAAAAATGTGTTCATTTCATGTATGCGCGAAATGCCTTAAAAATGGCTTTAAAATGGATTTGGAGCATGGAGACGATTATCTCGGGATTGCAAGATAACCAAACAAAACTTTTAGTGGATTTCTACTTATTTTATTAAATATCATCTCCACCAAACAGGACAAGCTTGCATCTGTTATAGTTTTGGAGAAAAATGTGTTCATTTCATGTATGCGCGAAATGCCTTAAAAATGGCTTTAAAATGGATTTGGAGCATGGAGACGATTATCTCGGGATTGCAAGATAACCAAACAAAACTTTTAGTGGATTTCTACTTATTTTATTAAATATCATCTCCACCAAACAGGACAAGCTTGCATCTGTTATAGTTTTGGAGAAAAATGTGTTCATTTCATGTATGCGCGAAATGCCTTAAAAATGGCTTTAAAATGGATTTGGAGCATGGAGACGATTATCTCGGGATTGCAAGATAACCAAACAAAACTTTTAGTGGATTTCTACTTATTTTATTAAATATCATCTCCACCAAACAGGACAAGCTTGCATCTGTTATAGTTTTGGAGAAAAATGTGTTCATTTCATGTATGCGCGAAATGCCTTAAAAATGGCTTTAAAATGGATTTGGAGCATGGAGACGATTATCTCGGGATTGCAAGATAACCAAACAAAACTTTTAGTGGATTTCTACTTATTTTATTAAATATCATCTCCACCAAACAGGACAAGCTTGCATCTGTTATAGTTTTGGAGAAAAATGTGTTCATTTCATGTATGCGCGAAATGCCTTAAAAATGGCTTTAAAATGGATTTGGAGCATGGAGACGATTATCTCGGGATTGCAAGATAACCAAACAAAACTTTTAGTGGATTTCTACTTATTTTATTAAATATCATCTCCACCAAACAGGACAAGCTTGCATCTGTTATAGTTTTGGAGAAAAATGTGTTCATTTCATGTATGCGCGAAATGCCTTAAAAATGGCTTTAAAATGGATTTGGAGCATGGAGACGATTATCTCGGGATTGCAAGATAACCAAACAAAACTTTTAGTGGATTTCTACTTATTTTATTAAATATCATCTCCACCAAACAGGACAAGCTTGCATCTGTTATAGTTTTGGAGAAAAATGTGTTCATTTCATGTATGCGCGAAATGCCTTAAAAATGGCTTTAAAATGGATTTGGAGCATGGAGACGATTATCTCGGGATTGCAAGATAACCAAACAAAACTTTTAGTGGATTTCTACTTATTTTATTAAATATCATCTCCACCAAACAGGACAAGCTTGCATCTGTTATAGTTTTGGAGAAAAATGTGTTCATTTCATGTATGCGCGAAATGCCTTAAAAATGGCTTTAAAATGGATTTGGAGCATGGAGACGATTATCTCGGGATTGCAAGATAACCAAACAAAACTTTTAGTGGATTTCTACTTATTTTATTAAATATCATCTCCACCAAACAGGACAAGCTTGCATCTGTTATAGTTTTGGAGAAAAATGTGTTCATTTCATGTATGCGCGAAATGCCTTAAAAATGGCTTTAAAATGGATTTGGAGCATGGAGACGATTATCTCGGGATTGCAAGATAACCAAACAAAACTTTTAGTGGATTTCTACTTATTTTATTAAATATCATCTCCACCAAACAGGACAAGCTTGCATCTGTTATAGTTTTGGAGAAAAATGTGTTCATTTCATGTATGCGCGAAATGCCTTAAAAATGGCTTTAAAATGGATTTGGAGCATGGAGACGATTATCTCGGGATTGCAAGATAACCAAACAAAACTTTTAGTGGATTTCTACTTATTTTATTAAATATCATCTCCACCAAACAGGACAAGCTTGCATCTGTTATAGTTTTGGAGAAAAATGTGTTCATTTCATGTATGCGCGAAATGCCTTAAAAATGGCTTTAAAATGGATTTGGAGCATGGAGACGATTATCTCGGGATTGCAAGATAACCAAACAAAACTTTTAGTGGATTTCTACTTATTTTATTAAATATCATCTCCACCAAACAGGACAAGCTTGCATCTGTTATAGTTTTGGAGAAAAATGTGTTCATTTCATGTATGCGCGAAATGCCTTAAAAATGGCTTTAAAATGGATTTGGAGCATGGAGACGATTATCTCGGGATTGCAAGATAACCAAACAAAACTTTTAGTGGATTTCTACTTATTTTATTAAATATCATCTCCACCAAACAGGACAAGCTTGCATCTGTTATAGTTTTGGAGAAAAATGTGTTCATTTCATGTATGCGCGAAATGCCTTAAAAATGGCTTTAAAATGGATTTGGAGCATGGAGACGATTATCTCGGGATTGCAAGATAACCAAACAAAACTTTTAGTGGATTTCTACTTATTTTATTAAATATCATCTCCACCAAACAGGACAAGCTTGCATCTGTTATAGTTTTGGAGAAAAATGTGTTCATTTCATGTATGCGCGAAATGCCTTAAAAATGGCTTTAAAATGGATTTGGAGCATGGAGACGATTATCTCGGGATTGCAAGATAACCAAACAAAACTTTTAGTGGATTTCTACTTATTTTATTAAATATCATCTCCACCAAACAGGACAAGCTTGCATCTGTTATAGTTTTGGAGAAAAATGTGTTCATTTCATGTATGCGCGAAATGCCTTAAAAATGGCTTTAAAATGGATTTGGAGCATGGAGACGATTATCTCGGGATTGCAAGATAACCAAACAAAACTTTTAGTGGATTTCTACTTATTTTATTAAATATCATCTCCACCAAACAGGACAAGCTTGCATCTGTTATAGTTTTGGAGAAAAATGTGTTCATTTCATGTATGCGCGAAATGCCTTAAAAATGGCTTTAAAATGGATTTGGAGCATGGAGACGATTATCTCGGGATTGCAAGATAACCAAACAAAACTTTTAGTGGATTTCTACTTATTTTATTAAATATCATCTCCACCAAACAGGACAAGCTTGCATCTGTTATAGTTTTGGAGAAAAATGTGTTCATTTCATGTATGCGCGAAATGCCTTAAAAATGGCTTTAAAATGGATTTGGAGCATGGAGACGATTATCTCGGGATTGCAAGATAACCAAACAAAACTTTTAGTGGATTTCTACTTATTTTATTAAATATCATCTCCACCAAACAGGACAAGCTTGCATCTGTTATAGTTTTGGAGAAAAATGTGTTCATTTCATGTATGCGCGAAATGCCTTAAAAATGGCTTTAAAATGGATTTGGAGCATGGAGACGATTATCTCGGGATTGCAAGATAACCAAACAAAACTTTTAGTGGATTTCTACTTATTTTATTAAATATCATCTCCACCAAACAGGACAAGCTTGCATCTGTTATAGTTTTGGAGAAAAATGTGTTCATTTCATGTATGCGCGAAATGCCTTAAAAATGGCTTTAAAATGGATTTGGAGCATGGAGACGATTATCTCGGGATTGCAAGATAACCAAACAAAACTTTTAGTGGATTTCTACTTATTTTATTAAATATCATCTCCACCAAACAGGACAAGCTTGCATCTGTTATAGTTTTGGAGAAAAATGTGTTCATTTCATGTATGCGCGAAATGCCTTAAAAATGGCTTTAAAATGGATTTGGAGCATGGAGACGATTATCTCGGGATTGCAAGATAACCAAACAAAACTTTTAGTGGATTTCTACTTATTTTATTAAATATCATCTCCACCAAACAGGACAAGCTTGCATCTGTTATAGTTTTGGAGAAAAATGTGTTCATTTCATGTATGCGCGAAATGCCTTAAAAATGGCTTTAAAATGGATTTGGAGCATGGAGACGATTATCTCGGGATTGCAAGATAACCAAACAAAACTTTTAGTGGATTTCTACTTATTTTATTAAATATCATCTCCACCAAACAGGACAAGCTTGCATCTGTTATAGTTTTGGAGAAAAATGTGTTCATTTCATGTATGCGCGAAATGCCTTAAAAATGGCTTTAAAATGGATTTGGAGCATGGAGACGATTATCTCGGGATTGCAAGATAACCAAACAAAACTTTTAGTGGATTTCTACTTATTTTATTAAATATCATCTCCACCAAACAGGACAAGCTTGCATCTGTTATAGTTTTGGAGAAAAATGTGTTCATTTCATGTATGCGCGAAATGCCTTAAAAATGGCTTTAAAATGGATTTGGAGCATGGAGACGATTATCTCGGGATTGCAAGATAACCAAACAAAACTTTTAGTGGATTTCTACTTATTTTATTAAATATCATCTCCACCAAACAGGACAAGCTTGCATCTGTTATAGTTTTGGAGAAAAATGTGTTCATTTCATGTATGCGCGAAATGCCTTAAAAATGGCTTTAAAATGGATTTGGAGCATGGAGACGATTATCTCGGGATTGCAAGATAACCAAACAAAACTTTTAGTGGATTTCTACTTATTTTATTAAATATCATCTCCACCAAACAGGACAAGCTTGCATCTGTTATAGTTTTGGAGAAAAATGTGTTCATTTCATGTATGCGCGAAATGCCTTAAAAATGGCTTTAAAATGGATTTGGAGCATGGAGACGATTATCTCGGGATTGCAAGATAACCAAACAAAACTTTTAGTGGATTTCTACTTATTTTATTAAATATCATCTCCACCAAACAGGACAAGCTTGCATCTGTTATAGTTTTGGAGAAAAATGTGTTCATTTCATGTATGCGCGAAATGCCTTAAAAATGGCTTTAAAATGGATTTGGAGCATGGAGACGATTATCTCGGGATTGCAAGATAACCAAACAAAACTTTTAGTGGATTTCTACTTATTTTATTAAATATCATCTCCACCAAACAGGACAAGCTTGCATCTGTTATAGTTTTGGAGAAAAATGTGTTCATTTCATGTATGCGCGAAATGCCTTAAAAATGGCTTTAAAATGGATTTGGAGCATGGAGACGATTATCTCGGGATTGCAAGATAACCAAACAAAACTTTTAGTGGATTTCTACTTATTTTATTAAATATCATCTCCACCAAACAGGACAAGCTTGCATCTGTTATAGTTTTGGAGAAAAATGTGTTCATTTCATGTATGCGCGAAATGCCTTAAAAATGGCTTTAAAATGGATTTGGAGCATGGAGACGATTATCTCGGGATTGCAAGATAACCAAACAAAACTTTTAGTGGATTTCTACTTATTTTATTAAATATCATCTCCACCAAACAGGACAAGCTTGCATCTGTTATAGTTTTGGAGAAAAATGTGTTCATTTCATGTATGCGCGAAATGCCTTAAAAATGGCTTTAAAATGGATTTGGAGCATGGAGACGATTATCTCGGGATTGCAAGATAACCAAACAAAACTTTTAGTGGATTTCTACTTATTTTATTAAATATCATCTCCACCAAACAGGACAAGCTTGCATCTGTTATAGTTTTGGAGAAAAATGTGTTCATTTCATGTATGCGCGAAATGCCTTAAAAATGGCTTTAAAATGGATTTGGAGCATGGAGACGATTATCTCGGGATTGCAAGATAACCAAACAAAACTTTTAGTGGATTTCTACTTATTTTATTAAATATCATCTCCACCAAACAGGACAAGCTTGCATCTGTTATAGTTTTGGAGAAAAATGTGTTCATTTCATGTATGCGCGAAATGCCTTAAAAATGGCTTTAAAATGGATTTGGAGCATGGAGACGATTATCTCGGGATTGCAAGATAACCAAACAAAACTTTTAGTGGATTTCTACTTATTTTATTAAATATCATCTCCACCAAACAGGACAAGCTTGCATCTGTTATAGTTTTGGAGAAAAATGTGTTCATTTCATGTATGCGCGAAATGCCTTAAAAATGGCTTTAAAATGGATTTGGAGCATGGAGACGATTATCTCGGGATTGCAAGATAACCAAACAAAACTTTTAGTGGATTTCTACTTATTTTATTAAATATCATCTCCACCAAACAGGACAAGCTTGCATCTGTTATAGTTTTGGAGAAAAATGTGTTCATTTCATGTATGCGCGCGAAATGCCTTAAAAATGGCTTTAAAATGGATTTGGAGCATGGAGACGATTATCTCGGGATTGCAAGATAACCAAACAAAACTTTTAGTGGATTTCTACTTATTTTATTAAATATCATCTCCACCAAACAGGACAAGCTTGCATCTGTTATAGTTTTGGAGAAAAATGTGTTCATTTCATGTATGCGCGAAATGCCTTAAAAATGGCTTTAAAATGGATTTGGAGCATGGAGACGATTATCTCGGGATTGCAAGATAACCAAACAAAACTTTTAGTGGATTTCTACTTATTTTATTAAATATCATCTCCACCAAACAGGACAAGCTTGCATCTGTTATAGTTTTGGAGAAAAATGTGTTCATTTCATGTATGCGCGAAATGCCTTAAAAATGGCTTTAAAATGGATTTGGAGCATGGAGACGATTATCTCGGGATTGCAAGATAACCAAACAAAACTTTTAGTGGATTTCTACTTATTTTATTAAATATCATCTCCACCAAACAGGACAAGCTTGCATCTGTTATAGTTTTGGAGAAAAATGTGTTCATTTCATGTATGCGCGAAATGCCTTAAAAATGGCTTTAAAATGGATTTGGAGCATGGAGACGATTATCTCGGGATTGCAAGATAACCAAACAAAACTTTTAGTGGATTTCTACTTATTTTATTAAATATCATCTCCACCAAACAGGACAAGCTTGCATCTGTTATAGTTTTGGAGAAAAATGTGTTCATTTCATGTATGCGCGAAATGCCTTAAAAATGGCTTTAAAATGGATTTGGAGCATGGAGACGATTATCTCGGGATTGCAAGATAACCAAACAAAACTTTTAGTGGATTTCTACTTATTTTATTAAATATCATCTCCACCAAACAGGACAAGCTTGCATCTGTTATAGTTTTGGAGAAAAATGTGTTCATTTCATGTATGCGCGAAATGCCTTAAAAATGGCTTTAAAATGGATTTGGAGCATGGAGACGATTATCTCGGGATTGCAAGATAACCAAACAAAACTTTTAGTGGATTTCTACTTATTTTATTAAATATCATCTCCACCAAACAGGACAAGCTTGCATCTGTTATAGTTTTGGAGAAAAATGTGTTCATTTCATGTATGCGCGAAATGCCTTAAAAATGGCTTTAAAATGGATTTGGAGCATGGAGACGATTATCTCGGGATTGCAAGATAACCAAACAAAACTTTTAGTGGATTTCTACTTATTTTATTAAATATCATCTCCACCAAACAGGACAAGCTTGCATCTGTTATAGTTTTGGAGAAAAATGTGTTCATTTCATGTATGCGCGAAATGCCTTAAAAATGGCTTTAAAATGGATTTGGAGCATGGAGACGATTATCTCGGGATTGCAAGATAACCAAACAAAACTTTTAGTGGATTTCTACTTATTTTATTAAATATCATCTCCACCAAACAGGACAAGCTTGCATCTGTTATAGTTTTGGAGAAAAATGTGTTCATTTCATGTATGCGCGAAATGCCTTAAAAATGGCTTTAAAATGGATTTGGAGCATGGAGACGATTATCTCGGGATTGCAAGATAACCAAACAAAACTTTTAGTGGATTTCTACTTATTTTATTAAATATCATCTCCACCAAACAGGACAAGCTTGCATCTGTTATAGTTTTGGAGAAAAATGTGTTCATTTCATGTATGCGCGAAATGCCTTAAAAATGGCTTTAAAATGGATTTGGAGCATGGAGACGATTATCTCGGGATTGCAAGATAACCAAACAAAACTTTTAGTGGATTTCTACTTATTTTATTAAATATCATCTCCACCAAACAGGACAAGCTTGCATCTGTTATAGTTTTGGAGAAAAATGTGTTCATTTCATGTATGCGCGAAATGCCTTAAAAATGGCTTTAAAATGGATTTGGAGCATGGAGACGATTATCTCGGGATTGCAAGATAACCAAACAAAACTTTTAGTGGATTTCTACTTATTTTATTAAATATCATCTCCACCAAACAGGACAAGCTTGCATCTGTTATAGTTTTGGAGAAAAATGTGTTCATTTCATGTATGCGCGAAATGCCTTAAAAATGGCTTTAAAATGGATTTGGAGCATGGAGACGATTATCTCGGGATTGCAAGATAACCAAACAAAACTTTTAGTGGATTTCTACTTATTTTATTAAATATCATCTCCACCAAACAGGACAAGCTTGCATCTGTTATAGTTTTGGAGAAAAATGTGTTCATTTCATGTATGCGCGAAATGCCTTAAAAATGGCTTTAAAATGGATTTGGAGCATGGAGACGATTATCTCGGGATTGCAAGATAACCAAACAAAACTTTTAGTGGATTTCTACTTATTTTATTAAATATCATCTCCACCAAACAGGACAAGCTTGCATCTGTTATAGTTTTGGAGAAAAATGTGTTCATTTCATGTATGCGCGAAATGCCTTAAAAATGGCTTTAAAATGGATTTGGAGCATGGAGACGATTATCTCGGGATTGCAAGATAACCAAACAAAACTTTTAGTGGATTTCTACTTATTTTATTAAATATCATCTCCACCAAACAGGACAAGCTTGCATCTGTTATAGTTTTGGAGAAAAATGTGTTCATTTCATGTATGCGCGAAATGCCTTAAAAATGGCTTTAAAATGGATTTGGAGCATGGAGACGATTATCTCGGGATTGCAAGATAACCAAACAAAACTTTTAGTGGATTTCTACTTATTTTATTAAATATCATCTCCACCAAACAGGACAAGCTTGCATCTGTTATAGTTTTGGAGAAAAATGTGTTCATTTCATGTATGCGCGAAATGCCTTAAAAATGGCTTTAAAATGGATTTGGAGCATGGAGACGATTATCTCGGGATTGCAAGATAACCAAACAAAACTTTTAGTGGATTTCTACTTATTTTATTAAATATCATCTCCACCAAACAGGACAAGCTTGCATCTGTTATAGTTTTGGAGAAAAATGTGTTCATTTCATGTATGCGCGAAATGCCTTAAAAATGGCTTTAAAATGGATTTGGAGCATGGAGACGATTATCTCGGGATTGCAAGATAACCAAACAAAACTTTTAGTGGATTTCTACTTATTTTATTAAATATCATCTCCACCAAACAGGACAAGCTTGCATCTGTTATAGTTTTGGAGAAAAATGTGTTCATTTCATGTATGCGCGAAATGCCTTAAAAATGGCTTTAAAATGGATTTGGAGCATGGAGACGATTATCTCGGGATTGCAAGATAACCAAACAAAACTTTTAGTGGATTTCTACTTATTTTATTAAATATCATCTCCACCAAACAGGACAAGCTTGCATCTGTTATAGTTTTGGAGAAAAATGTGTTCATTTCATGTATGCGCGAAATGCCTTAAAAATGGCTTTAAAATGGATTTGGAGCATGGAGACGATTATCTCGGGATTGCAAGATAACCAAACAAAACTTTTAGTGGATTTCTACTTATTTTATTAAATATCATCTCCACCAAACAGGACAAGCTTGCATCTGTTATAGTTTTGGAGAAAAATGTGTTCATTTCATGTATGCGCGAAATGCCTTAAAAATGGCTTTAAAATGGATTTGGAGCATGGAGACGATTATCTCGGGATTGCAAGATAACCAAACAAAACTTTTAGTGGATTTCTACTTATTTTATTAAATATCATCTCCACCAAACAGGACAAGCTTGCATCTGTTATAGTTTTGGAGAAAAATGTGTTCATTTCATGTATGCGCGAAATGCCTTAAAAATGGCTTTAAAATGGATTTGGAGCATGGAGACGATTATCTCGGGATTGCAAGATAACCAAACAAAACTTTTAGTGGATTTCTACTTATTTTATTAAATATCATCTCCACCAAACAGGACAAGCTTGCATCTGTTATAGTTTTGGAGAAAAATGTGTTCATTTCATGTATGCGCGAAATGCCTTAAAAATGGCTTTAAAATGGATTTGGAGCATGGAGACGATTATCTCGGGATTGCAAGATAACCAAACAAAACTTTTAGTGGATTTCTACTTATTTTATTAAATATCATCTCCACCAAACAGGACAAGCTTGCATCTGTTATAGTTTTGGAGAAAAATGTGTTCATTTCATGTATGCGCGAAATGCCTTAAAAATGGCTTTAAAATGGATTTGGAGCATGGAGACGATTATCTCGGGATTGCAAGATAACCAAACAAAACTTTTAGTGGATTTCTACTTATTTTATTAAATATCATCTCCACCAAACAGGACAAGCTTGCATCTGTTATAGTTTTGGAGAAAAATGTGTTCATTTCATGTATGCGCGAAATGCCTTAAAAATGGCTTTAAAATGGATTTGGAGCATGGAGACGATTATCTCGGGATTGCAAGATAACCAAACAAAACTTTTAGTGGATTTCTACTTATTTTATTAAATATCATCTCCACCAAACAGGACAAGCTTGCATCTGTTATAGTTTTGGAGAAAAATGTGTTCATTTCATGTATGCGCGAAATGCCTTAAAAATGGCTTTAAAATGGATTTGGAGCATGGAGACGATTATCTCGGGATTGCAAGATAACCAAACAAAACTTTTAGTGGATTTCTACTTATTTTATTAAATATCATCTCCACCAAACAGGACAAGCTTGCATCTGTTATAGTTTTGGAGAAAAATGTGTTCATTTCATGTATGCGCGAAATGCCTTAAAAATGGCTTTAAAATGGATTTGGAGCATGGAGACGATTATCTCGGGATTGCAAGATAACCAAACAAAACTTTTAGTGGATTTCTACTTATTTTATTAAATATCATCTCCACCAAACAGGACAAGCTTGCATCTGTTATAGTTTTGGAGAAAAATGTGTTCATTTCATGTATGCGCGAAATGCCTTAAAAATGGCTTTAAAATGGATTTGGAGCATGGAGACGATTATCTCGGGATTGCAAGATAACCAAACAAAACTTTTAGTGGATTTCTACTTATTTTATTAAATATCATCTCCACCAAACAGGACAAGCTTGCATCTGTTATAGTTTTGGAGAAAAATGTGTTCATTTCATGTATGCGCGAAATGCCTTAAAAATGGCTTTAAAATGGATTTGGAGCATGGAGACGATTATCTCGGGATTGCAAGATAACCAAACAAAACTTTTAGTGGATTTCTACTTATTTTATTAAATATCATCTCCACCAAACAGGACAAGCTTGCATCTGTTATAGTTTTGGAGAAAAATGTGTTCATTTCATGTATGCGCGAAATGCCTTAAAAATGGCTTTAAAATGGATTTGGAGCATGGAGACGATTATCTCGGGATTGCAAGATAACCAAACAAAACTTTTAGTGGATTTCTACTTATTTTATTAAATATCATCTCCACCAAACAGGACAAGCTTGCATCTGTTATAGTTTTGGAGAAAAATGTGTTCATTTCATGTATGCGCGAAATGCCTTAAAAATGGCTTTAAAATGGATTTGGAGCATGGAGACGATTATCTCGGGATTGCAAGATAACCAAACAAAACTTTTAGTGGATTTCTACTTATTTTATTAAATATCATCTCCACCAAACAGGACAAGCTTGCATCTGTTATAGTTTTGGAGAAAAATGTGTTCATTTCATGTATGCGCGAAATGCCTTAAAAATGGCTTTAAAATGGATTTGGAGCATGGAGACGATTATCTCGGGATTGCAAGATAACCAAACAAAACTTTTAGTGGATTTCTACTTATTTTATTAAATATCATCTCCACCAAACAGGACAAGCTTGCATCTGTTATAGTTTTGGAGAAAAATGTGTTCATTTCATGTATGCGCGAAATGCCTTAAAAATGGCTTTAAAATGGATTTGGAGCATGGAGACGATTATCTCGGGATTGCAAGATAACCAAACAAAACTTTTAGTGGATTTCTACTTATTTTATTAAATATCATCTCCACCAAACAGGACAAGCTTGCATCTGTTATAGTTTTGGAGAAAAATGTGTTCATTTCATGTATGCGCGAAATGCCTTAAAAATGGCTTTAAAATGGATTTGGAGCATGGAGACGATTATCTCGGGATTGCAAGATAACCAAACAAAACTTTTAGTGGATTTCTACTTATTTTATTAAATATCATCTCCACCAAACAGGACAAGCTTGCATCTGTTATAGTTTTGGAGAAAAATGTGTTCATTTCATGTATGCGCGAAATGCCTTAAAAATGGCTTTAAAATGGATTTGGAGCATGGAGACGATTATCTCGGGATTGCAAGATAACCAAACAAAACTTTTAGTGGATTTCTACTTATTTTATTAAATATCATCTCCACCAAACAGGACAAGCTTGCATCTGTTATAGTTTTGGAGAAAAATGTGTTCATTTCATGTATGCGCGAAATGCCTTAAAAATGGCTTTAAAATGGATTTGGAGCATGGAGACGATTATCTCGGGATTGCAAGATAACCAAACAAAACTTTTAGTGGATTTCTACTTATTTTATTAAATATCATCTCCACCAAACAGGACAAGCTTGCATCTGTTATAGTTTTGGAGAAAAATGTGTTCATTTCATGTATGCGCGAAATGCCTTAAAAATGGCTTTAAAATGGATTTGGAGCATGGAGACGATTATCTCGGGATTGCAAGATAACCAAACAAAACTTTTAGTGGATTTCTACTTATTTTATTAAATATCATCTCCACCAAACAGGACAAGCTTGCATCTGTTATAGTTTTGGAGAAAAATGTGTTCATTTCATGTATGCGCGAAATGCCTTAAAAATGGCTTTAAAATGGATTTGGAGCATGGAGACGATTATCTCGGGATTGCAAGATAACCAAACAAAACTTTTAGTGGATTTCTACTTATTTTATTAAATATCATCTCCACCAAACAGGACAAGCTTGCATCTGTTATAGTTTTGGAGAAAAATGTGTTCATTTCATGTATGCGCGAAATGCCTTAAAAATGGCTTTAAAATGGATTTGGAGCATGGAGACGATTATCTCGGGATTGCAAGATAACCAAACAAAACTTTTAGTGGATTTCTACTTATTTTATTAAATATCATCTCCACCAAACAGGACAAGCTTGCATCTGTTATAGTTTTGGAGAAAAATGTGTTCATTTCATGTATGCGCGAAATGCCTTAAAAATGGCTTTAAAATGGATTTGGAGCATGGAGACGATTATCTCGGGATTGCAAGATAACCAAACAAAACTTTTAGTGGATTTCTACTTATTTTATTAAATATCATCTCCACCAAACAGGACAAGCTTGCATCTGTTATAGTTTTGGAGAAAAATGTGTTCATTTCATGTATGCGCGAAATGCCTTAAAAATGGCTTTAAAATGGATTTGGAGCATGGAGACGATTATCTCGGGATTGCAAGATAACCAAACAAAACTTTTAGTGGATTTCTACTTATTTTATTAAATATCATCTCCACCAAACAGGACAAGCTTGCATCTGTTATAGTTTTGGAGAAAAATGTGTTCATTTCATGTATGCGCGAAATGCCTTAAAAATGGCTTTAAAATGGATTTGGAGCATGGAGACGATTATCTCGGGATTGCAAGATAACCAAACAAAACTTTTAGTGGATTTCTACTTATTTTATTAAATATCATCTCCACCAAACAGGACAAGCTTGCATCTGTTATAGTTTTGGAGAAAAATGTGTTCATTTCATGTATGCGCGAAATGCCTTAAAAATGGCTTTAAAATGGATTTGGAGCATGGAGACGATTATCTCGGGATTGCAAGATAACCAAACAAAACTTTTAGTGGATTTCTACTTATTTTATTAAATATCATCTCCACCAAACAGGACAAGCTTGCATCTGTTATAGTTTTGGAGAAAAATGTGTTCATTTCATGTATGCGCGAAATGCCTTAAAAATGGCTTTAAAATGGATTTGGAGCATGGAGACGATTATCTCGGGATTGCAAGATAACCAAACAAAACTTTTAGTGGATTTCTACTTATTTTATTAAATATCATCTCCACCAAACAGGACAAGCTTGCATCTGTTATAGTTTTGGAGAAAAATGTGTTCATTTCATGTATGCGCGAAATGCCTTAAAAATGGCTTTAAAATGGATTTGGAGCATGGAGACGATTATCTCGGGATTGCAAGATAACCAAACAAAACTTTTAGTGGATTTCTACTTATTTTATTAAATATCATCTCCACCAAACAGGACAAGCTTGCATCTGTTATAGTTTTGGAGAAAAATGTGTTCATTTCATGTATGCGCGAAATGCCTTAAAAATGGCTTTAAAATGGATTTGGAGCATGGAGACGATTATCTCGGGATTGCAAGATAACCAAACAAAACTTTTAGTGGATTTCTACTTATTTTATTAAATATCATCTCCACCAAACAGGACAAGCTTGCATCTGTTATAGTTTTGGAGAAAAATGTGTTCATTTCATGTATGCGCGAAATGCCTTAAAAATGGCTTTAAAATGGATTTGGAGCATGGAGACGATTATCTCGGGATTGCAAGATAACCAAACAAAACTTTTAGTGGATTTCTACTTATTTTATTAAATATCATCTCCACCAAACAGGACAAGCTTGCATCTGTTATAGTTTTGGAGAAAAATGTGTTCATTTCATGTATGCGCGAAATGCCTTAAAAATGGCTTTAAAATGGATTTGGAGCATGGAGACGATTATCTCGGGATTGCAAGATAACCAAACAAAACTTTTAGTGGATTTCTACTTATTTTATTAAATATCATCTCCACCAAACAGGACAAGCTTGCATCTGTTATAGTTTTGGAGAAAAATGTGTTCATTTCATGTATGCGCGAAATGCCTTAAAAATGGCTTTAAAATGGATTTGGAGCATGGAGACGATTATCTCGGGATTGCAAGATAACCAAACAAAACTTTTAGTGGATTTCTACTTATTTTATTAAATATCATCTCCACCAAACAGGACAAGCTTGCATCTGTTATAGTTTTGGAGAAAAATGTGTTCATTTCATGTATGCGCGAAATGCCTTAAAAATGGCTTTAAAATGGATTTGGAGCATGGAGACGATTATCTCGGGATTGCAAGATAACCAAACAAAACTTTTAGTGGATTTCTACTTATTTTATTAAATATCATCTCCACCAAACAGGACAAGCTTGCATCTGTTATAGTTTTGGAGAAAAATGTGTTCATTTCATGTATGCGCGAAATGCCTTAAAAATGGCTTTAAAATGGATTTGGAGCATGGAGACGATTATCTCGGGATTGCAAGATAACCAAACAAAACTTTTAGTGGATTTCTACTTATTTTATTAAATATCATCTCCACCAAACAGGACAAGCTTGCATCTGTTATAGTTTTGGAGAAAAATGTGTTCATTTCATGTATGCGCGAAATGCCTTAAAAATGGCTTTAAAATGGATTTGGAGCATGGAGACGATTATCTCGGGATTGCAAGATAACCAAACAAAACTTTTAGTGGATTTCTACTTATTTTATTAAATATCATCTCCACCAAACAGGACAAGCTTGCATCTGTTATAGTTTTGGAGAAAAATGTGTTCATTTCATGTATGCGCGAAATGCCTTAAAAATGGCTTTAAAATGGATTTGGAGCATGGAGACGATTATCTCGGGATTGCAAGATAACCAAACAAAACTTTTAGTGGATTTCTACTTATTTTATTAAATATCATCTCCACCAAACAGGACAAGCTTGCATCTGTTATAGTTTTGGAGAAAAATGTGTTCATTTCATGTATGCGCGAAATGCCTTAAAAATGGCTTTAAAATGGATTTGGAGCATGGAGACGATTATCTCGGGATTGCAAGATAACCAAACAAAACTTTTAGTGGATTTCTACTTATTTTATTAAATATCATCTCCACCAAACAGGACAAGCTTGCATCT